>NW_017306530.1:374873-401237 GCF_000935625.1 Nanorana parkeri
GGCCAATTTTGGGTATTATCGTTTTTTGAGGTTTCGCGTGCGCACGCAATTTTAAGGCTTGACATGTTTGGTGTCTTTTTACCTGACGTGACCCCGTCTTTTATATTTTACCAAAAAATTGGGTAATAATAAATGTTTTATCATTTAATATAGGGGAAACTGTTTTTTAAAAAAAAGTTCGGTCATTTTTCCTTAATATAGTAAAAAATAAAAACCCCAGTGGTGAATAAATACCACCAAAAGAAAGCTCTATCTGTCCCCAAAAAAGGGTATAAAATTCATTTCAGTACAGCGCTGCATGACGGAATAAATGTCAGTCAAAGTACCGCAGCGCTGAATACTGAAAAATGGCCTGGATGGGAAGGGGGTTTAACACCGCGGATGTCAACTGGTTAAAGAAGGCTAATATCAAGACAGATGTTTTTAGTTTTAGGTAAAATGCATTTTTTTAATGAATAAATGTGGATGCAAAATGTACAATTGGGTGTGGATGTTATTGGTTTAAGCAGATAGTGTTTTTAAAATTCTGAATTAGATGAACACAAAGCCCAATTTATAAGCTATTAATTTCGAAATGGGTAAAAGTCCAAAAGGGTTCACAAAGACATATAGAGCATACTGTATATTCAATGTAAAATGTCTAAGTGATAAGAACTCTCTCTCTCTGTGGGAAGCCTTTAGTGTCTATACCCTTCTGCCCCAATGACACCCATTCCCCTATTGTAGCCCTACTGTAATAGTGATTAAAGTGGACATTTCCCCAAAAGAGTCACAGACAACAATAACACCTTACAGGAATGTTGGTGCAGTTGCAGTTCTTTTTATTTGTCTTATTAGTCCATTGTTGCTTCTCACTTGTGTAGTCTCTGGCATTTTTCGTACTCTTGTATGGAAAAAGTCCCATCAGCCACAGGAAGCAGTGCAATAAAAAGTCAGAGTTAATATTTCATAGATCTTACTACAGGTAACTACTGCAAGCTGAAATCTGATTGTTGGTTGGGAAAACCGCATATCTTTAAGTTTACATTCTGTTATTAGAGATTATTTGTTCTTTTTTATGTAGAAAATAGTAACACCTATAATAGCATGCGAAAGTACAGTAACCCATTGCAACCAACAAGTTTTCGCTTGGCATAAATTTAGAGCAAAAGTAAAATGACTTGTGATTGGCTATTCGAGTTTATTGCCAAGTGTGCATTGTGTTTTGCCTTATTAGTCATAATGCGGTTTCTAATAACTAATGATAGGCTACAGTTTAGAAATGCAAAATAAAATATTGATCTTCATGACCAGAAAACAGATCAGTAATCCAGGTTTACATGGGAAAGTGATTACATTTCAAATAGCTAAATGATGTGACTTAATGAAAGTAAATGACATCAGCGCCACTTGTTAGCTAAGGTCAGCCAGCCTAAACCAAGCTTCATTTGTTTGCTGTTTTTTATTTTAGTCACACAAGAGTCTGAGAAGACAAAATTAGATTTAATCTTCTAATGCTCCTTCCAGGAATTGGTAATGGAAAGGTTGTATGTAATAGAATGGTGCTGTATTTTCTATCCCTGGAAATCCTTTAGCATGATGGCAAGGTAATCGAAGCAGACAGACATGTGTGTATGAAAATAACCAATGAGCCACGCTAAACTGGTTTAGTTAAAAAGATCTAATTACTAGGCACTGTCTCCAGCTTCTGTGTGGTTGACTCTGTTGATTTAAGTACTATTCATATGTGCTCATCAAAACTCTATTCTTTTTTAATGACTAGAAAAAGTGGGGGATGGGGGATTGCAGATGTGGTGGTGGGGGGGGGGATTAGGTTCAGGGACATAGGGTGTAAAGGGGTGGTGCCAGCAGGCACAGGGTAACAGGACGGGAGTGGCATTGGACAAATGTGAGTGAACTGCGCAGTCTTTGTGAGAGAGGGCAGAGTTATAGTGGTGATTGCAGTGTGCAGCTGTGGTACTGAGAAAGGGGGAGCAGGCATGATATATGGGATGAAGTGGTGGTAGTGAAGGTACATTAATGAGAGGAGGGGTAAGGGTACATTGGTGAAAGGAGGGCAGCGACAGCAGCATTTGGTGGGAGTGGAGAGCTGCACTGTAGTAGGGCGAGTGGTGACTTGTGCAAACATGGAGTGAGGGCAATGAGAAGAAGGCACAGGGGCATAGGGAGATTGAGGCACAGTGGTGAGATCAAGGTGATGCAGGCATGTTGATAAAACATGGTAGAACGCAAGTGTGGTACTGAGAGAGGGGGATGAGGCGGATTATGTGGATCAGGTGGTGTTAGGAGCAGACTGATGGAGAAGGTGCTGAGGTGGTTGTGAGAGAAGAAAGGCAGTATTCATTGGTGAAAGTTGAGGAGGGGGCATGCAGATATGGGGTGGTAAGAGTGCATCTCAGAGGGGCATGAAGGGAATTATGCACAGGTGCAGTGGCGAGAGGTTAAAAACTGAAAATGTGCTATGATACACATAGGAATATTTAGATATATTAGGTGTGTAACACCTTAAAAATTATTATTTTGTCTGGAATTCCTCCTGAAAAGAGCAGTGCTCTTCCTGGTAAGTGCCTAGGCACTCCCGTGTCTACAGCCTTTTAGCTGTATATCTACAGTGTGAGATCTAGTCTCAGGAGATTTATAATGAGATATTGTGATGTCACTACTGACAAAAAGGAGAAAGGAAAGTCCTGCCTCTACTAGGATGGCTGCCCCCACACAGAGACACAGTGTAGAACATGGTCAGTCAGTCCAGTGACTTAACTAGAAATCAGAGGGCCCCATAGCAAAATTTTGTATGGGGCCCCCTAAACCCCCCCCCCCCCAAAAAAAAGTACCTACCTCCAGAACATGTTCCCATGCCTGCGCCGTCTACATCTCCTTCTCATTAGCTCTGCTCATGCTGGCTCTGAAATCGGAGCAGAAGAAGAGATCACTCCACCGCTCACTGCTACAGAGCCCACCATAGACCCCACACTGCCCATCTGAGACGCAGCACAGCCCACCTGAGACCCAGCACATCCCAGAGACCCTGCAGAGCCCACCTGAAACTCCACACAGCCCACATGAGAGTGACGCTGTACAGCCCACCTGAGAGTGACCTTGCAGAGCCCACCATAGACCCCGCAGAGCCCACCTGACACCCCTCAGAGCACACCTGAGACCCTGCACATACCAGAGCCCCTGCACAGCCCACCTGAAACTCCACAGAGCCCACCTGAGACCCCACATAGCCCACCTGACAGTCTGCAGAGCCCACCTGAGACCCCACACATACCAGAGATCCTGCACAACCCACCTGAGAGTGACCCTGCAGAAGCCACCTGAGACCCTGCAGAGCCCACCATAGACCCCGCAGAGCCCACCTGAGACCCTGCACAGCCAACCTGAGACCTCGCAGAGCTACCTGAGACCCAGCAGAGCCCCGCCCTCCTCCTTCTGCTGGGCCCTGGCCTCCAGACCAGACCCCCTTCTGCCCCGGCCCCATAGGACCAGCGTGGGCCGCTATGGCGGTAGTTACGCCACTGAGTCAGTCATGGGGAAAGATCAGCTGCTAGGAGACCACAGACAATAGTGATAGGTTCTATGCTCTCTACTGCCTTTAATTTTCGCCTTCCAGAGTTCAACTCCTTTTCAAACCAGTTTTTTCTCCTGATGAGAATCCAGCCACTCACGTTTGTTCACACGGTAAACTTCTTACAGTATGCAACAGAAGCAGCATATGGCTCTGTAGCTACTGCCTTGTTGAGCCGCATGATGTACAGCATCATCCAACCCCCTCCTCCCCTGCTAGTCTGTCACAAGTTCACCCCTTGGACAACAGCCATGTTGCTAATAGCAACCCTACGCCAGTAATGTATGTGATAATAAAAGTAATAGGTGCAACTTAATGCATATTAAAAGAAAGAGTAAATTTATTTATATAAATATTTACTGTTGTATCTGTACTTTTCTAACAGTAATAAGGCTGCAAGTTCTTGTACAACACAAATACAGAGCTAGCATCTTTACTGAACAGAGCTGCTCCGCAATCCAATCCTGCATTGAAGAGAGGGGAGTTATCTGCTCCTCTGTCACCATCTGCGCAGCCACCGACCACCACACCCATCAACAAGCAATAGCATTTGCATATTTCCTCACAAAATACAGCCCACTGAGTACATAAGGTCTGAGGGCTTTTGAAAGGTGTACTCAGGTAGGCCAATGTGATGTATGCAGGAAGACCCGCACAGCAATTTGCGGGACCTTCCCACCAGCCCCAAGGGTTTAAGTGTTGAAAAAACCCAGTGAAAAGATGGGAGCACCTATGCATTCTCACTGCTAAGAAGACCATCCTGACCAACTGGATATCTGACCTGCCCCCGTCTCTCTCTATGTATAAGATTAAACTACTACATCTCATGCTGATAGATAAGTTAGATACGAAGTTTAACCAATCCCGCACTGAATTATTCTTTCAAACATGGAAACCTTGTTTGGTGTCTGAATTACCAGTACACCAATTGAGGGAGGTTATGACTATCTTTCAACAATCCTCATGGTACTTAACAGAAAAACTGAACGGCTCCCTGGGTCCCCTAGACGTCCTTTAACATTCCCCCCCAACACACTAGTTCACACATGAACCATTTCCCATATGACCCTCGTCACTCAATCTTGGTAGTCCCGTGCAATAAGCACTCCATGATCCTGAGTGTAATCTTGCTGTACCGTTAATTTTGCCTTTTTTTGTTAAATCTCCAATATGCAATGCCCCACTAAGCGAAGAAATCCCAGCCCAAGGTCCACCCGGATTCTTCTTTTGGACAAGTCCGCATATCTATATAACCTAGGGTCAAATAGGCATTATCTTCTAAAACAGACATTGTAAATATAAATGTATTTTGTACAGGCTGTCTAGTGGGCTACTGGAGAACCAGTAAAATTAATATTTCACCAGACTAGACTTCTGCTTTAAATTTTTGTCTCAAGAAATGTTTATATTGATCTGTTTTTTCTTGTCCTACTAGAGCAGGCAGCAAAGCAGGTGTGCTTAAGATGGACATTGGGTAGAACAGGATTTAATCTGTAGCATTAAAATGGAGGATATATTAACTAAGATTCATACTAACATACACTATCTTCTCTGCTGGCTTTGACAAATCTGTGCAATAAAACAGGCTTGTTTACATTCACCACCAGTATACACTAGGCATGTAAAGCTATGGTTTCTTCTTTTAGATTTTGAGTTCACATTGTATAAATAAAAATCATATATAAAAGTGTTTAGATATAATCATGTCTAGAATTCTTAGTTACTAATTGATTTTATCCAACATGATTAAACAATGTACTGCTGTAGAGTCAGTATATCTATTAGCACCGGACCTAGAAGAGCAAAAGGTTAATGTAACTGGGAAATACGGTCTATAAATCACCTAGAAAGGGAAAATTTTGCTGAGCTGAAGATGAAACCAGAGTTACCTGCAGTAATATCTGTGCAAGAATTCATCTATACTGCTCTGTTAGTTAAATATTTTTTAGTATCCAACATTAGTGGCTAATACAAATTTGCCTGACAAGGTGTATACAGCAATATAAGGATATCTGGCTTATCCAGTATTCTGTAACAACCATTCATGAATCATATTTCTCTGATCTTGATACTATGAGATCTTGGTGCCACCAGTGTAAGGGAAACTAAGATAAGTGTTTACACTTAGGAAGGTGTAGGTTCTTTGGGAGATTAAGCTTTAAAGTATATTATATGCCAAAATATTTTCTTATTCCTATAGAGTAGGAATCAATGCCAAAATATAAAGCAAGTGGAAAATAAGTCAAAGGCCAATATAAGACAGTGAAGTTCAGAAAGGGTAAAAGAGGTATAACCCCAAAAAAGACACCAGTCAATGAAACAAGAGTGGATGAGGGAGAAAGGTAACAAGAAGACCTGCCAATGCTACACCATAGAAAGTGCAAAAGGGAAAACAATCTGCCAAATATAGAGAAGAAGGAACATATCTACCAAAAGATAGAAACCATAAGGAACTTAAACCAATCATTATCCAGGTAAAGGAGTGTAAGGGAAACTAAGATACGTGTTTACTCTTAGGAAGGCTTAGGTTCTTTGGGTGATTTAAGGAGAACTATGAGGCGAGTGCTTTTCACTCACCTCATAGTTCTAGCCGACCTGTGACAATGAGACTGTCACAGGTCGGCTTAGTAGATCGGGAGTTGAGCGAACACATACCGGCGTTCGCTCACCTCTCGATCCTGTCACGGCTCTCTGCTGTGACAGGGGAGGGGCTGGATTCACCCCTCCCTGCTCCGATCCGCCAGGGATGACTGGCGGAACGGACGGGGGAGGGGGCGGGTACAGCTGGCTCTGCCTCTAAATAGGCAGAGCCAGCTGTCAGTCACGCAGCTGGGCGGATCCAGACATAATTGTCGGGATCTGCTTTAGCTGCGGCGTCTCAGTATACCGTGAGCATTGGGGATACATCTGTTTACTTCCTGTCACAATAGGAAGTTAGAGAAAATCTCTCCAAAGTGTGGTATATCTCCTCTCAAGGAACCTCCCTGATGGCAAACATCAAATAGAGTATTGTATAATCCCAGTTCTTTCCATCTTTATCCACCACCTTCCTTATCATTTGTTTTAAGGTTTTGTTGAACCTTTCAACCAACCCATCTGTTTGTCGATGGTACACTGATGTACGTAATTGTGTCACTTAAAATAACTTGCACAGCTCTTTCATAACATGAGACATAAAGGGGGTAGCTTGGTCTGTAAGCAGTTCCTTAGAAATGTCCACCCCGCTGAAAACCTGAAAAAGCTCTTTGGCTATTGTTTTGGCAGAGGTATTTCAGAGAAGGATTGCTTTCAAATATCGGGTGGCGTTGTCCAGTACAACCAAAATCTACTGATGTCCCCTTGTGGACTTCATCAAAGGACCCACCAAATCCATGGTGATCCTTTTGAAAGGGACCTCAATAATGGGTAGAGGTACCAGCGGGTTACAGAAGCGGGTTACAGAAAAGTGGCATTGGTGCTGATTTCTGGCACACAGGGCAGGAATAACAATAATTTTCTATTTCCTTAATAACCGCAGGCCAATAAAATCTCTGCAGTACTCTCTCAGGTTTTTTCTGCCCCCAAATTACCTCCAAGAATGTGCTCATGGACCAACACCAACTTCCAGTAAGGTTTGGGCACCACAAGTTGCTCAAGGGTTTCTTCTGCCCTTTGCATAACTCGATATAACAGATCCTTTTCCACAAATAATTTTTTTTGAAAGCAACCCTCTCATCTGAGTTCATTAGTTCACCATCTACTTTTACCACATTCTCCCGCTCTCTTATCAGCGTAGAGTATTTTAACTGTTCAGTTGCAAAATTGTCTCGCAGACATTAGGAAAAGTTCCCCTTCTCACTCTCCCCACCCTCACCACTTGGTACCACCTTACCTGCCAATGGGGATGGGCTGGTCTTAGAGCAGAGGTCAGGATCTCTGTGGCTAGGTACATCTCAACCAGCTTGTCGAGCAGATCACGTTTGCCCACTGTTTCTAGGTCTCCATGACTCACGACTCACTGGCTTTAGGAAGGGATCTCATTGTCTGATCCATAACCACACAATCCACAATCTGTGGTGCGGTCAAAGCATCTGGCTGCAGCCACTTCCTGGTCAAGTGGATGAGTTCATACATCTGAGACCTAGGGGGTTTTCCAAGCTGATAAGTCCAGTTATATTCAGTACACGCTGAGCCCGGACAGCCAGGGTTACGCCCAGCCACACTAATATTTCAGTTTTAAGCATGTCATAGCCCTTTGCTTGCCCAGGCAAAAAACTGAGGCAGGATGGCTGTGGGTGGAGATATACAGGGGCTGGCCTTCAACTTTTTTTTGCCAGTTTCCATCTCCTGAAAGCAGTTGCATATATCCCAGTCATCTATGACTACTATGTCTGTCCCTCAATGGGCAACAAAGAAAAGCTTTCTTTGGAATAGTTTGGAGTATCTTCATAGCTAAAAATTGGCAATTGCCTGAAATAGAGAATGAACTCTGGCATGGATGTTTGCAGTAGAAAGGTTTTTACTGTCTATAATGGAGGACCTACAAGAGTTCCCATATTAAGGATCTAAAAGGGTATAGGCCATTCTTCAGTCATAGGCTACATTCCACCATTAACTAAAAGCAGACCATGACCTTAGGTTTAGAGGTTCCAATCTTCATTTCATTTTACATTCTGCAGTAGTTTACTACCACATATATGGTATAGCTCTCATTAATATCAAAAGGTGAAGAAAAAACACAAGTGGTAAAAGGTTTTTTTTTTATTATTTCTAGCGTCTACCACTGAAATAACTACATAAGTACTGATGTAAAAGGTGATGCTTGTTCATTTGACGGATCTCCAGAATTCTGTAGGGTGGAGAACAGACACACACAGAAAACTACTTGAATGTGTACACCATGGAACAAATTGTCATTGCGTATTCCCAAAGATTACGATGCTGTTCTGTACAGTGTGCCACTATGCTGTGTTTCTATGTCTCCAGGCAAGAGTGTAGTAATTGAATTTATTCAGCAAATTAAACATGTTATTCACTTTACACCTCCCCCTCTTTCCTTACCACTTTCCATACACCCATACATACAAACACACACACACACTGCTGCCATGCTCTCTTCCAATGCTTTTATGTCATTTGTTTTCTTATAACTCAGGAGTCTTTCTGTCTATGGATTAGATATTAAAGTAAACTTTATATCTATGTAACCAAATGAACCAGACTGGCACCACTATGATATTAACAACCAAACAATTCAGAACTGGGTAACATGAACTGTGTGTTTTCACTAGAGAGCCACAGACAAAACATTAATTGTTATAATATTACTTTTGAGAATGTTGTCTGCCTTCAGTGTATTCTGGCAGACTTTACTGACTGTGTTGCCATCAAGAGGTTGTTTGTGGTATTTTTACTATATCAGTTTCTGACTGAAATGTCTATACATGCAGGGGATTGTTTACATATGAAATAGAGATTGTTCACTCAGCATAGTGAATGTTCACAGAGATTAGAGAATAAGCTGAAGCTAAGATAGGGTAACGTTGACTTTCAATAACCAATTATGTGCAATAGAAATTAAAAAACAGAGCTGTTGCTTGCACGTGATTAAATGATTGGACTGAACACAGTTTCACCTTATTCATTAAGATAAGTGATCAATCCCAGCTCCTTAAATGACCCAATAAATGCTGTTTGAGTCATAGGGGTTGATTTACTAACCTTATAAACACACCACGAACATGTATACACCTCTGTAGTAGCGTTGATAAATTCAGGAATGTAAATGCATGAGCTAACCATTTTTGTCTACACTGTGAAGCAGCATTATATATGCATCATTTGCATGGTTTTTCCATATATGGCATTAGTGGAAATATGCTTTTAGAGACTTTTTGGTTGATAAATACGTTTTGCTGTGTAAAAATCACACGCACCTAGTGCGTGTGTGTGTTTAGGTTAGTAAATCACCCCCATAATGTCAGCTGGTTAATTAGAATGACTTAATATATTGTCTAAGACTATATAACTATATGTGCAAACATTAAAAAAGCAGACAGATGCACAGTTATTCAAATCATACTCTGTATCTACAACTGCTGCACTATGGTAAAAAAGTGCAATTACAATTTTGTGTGATTAGATGGATTACCAAATCGAGATGTGCACGTTTTAGTCAGAAATGTATGGCAGGGCTGCCACTCAAAAACCTCTTGAATTTAAGCTCAACATACAATGGTCCAAATCCTGATGTAAGAAGCACAAACCTGGACTCCTCAGGAATGAATAATGGTAAGGTAAAGGAATTAAATAAAGTATTTTGAGAAATCCTTTTTTACTTTTTTCTTATTGTGTAATTTTACATTTGCAGAAAGCCAAAGGATAGCACTAAGCACAGTGAGGGGTTTGTAACAGTACAGGAACATTCCTCCCATCTTTCCAAGATGAGAAAGAGGCATACCTTCTAGCACAATATATTTAGGCATTAGACTCCCACAGTTATGCAGACCAATAAGAATGTATATGCCAAAAATTATTGGTAAAACCCAGAATTGTTTTCCACCATTACTTTTCCTTTGTACCAAATTTTAAAAATAGCAAATTTGATCACTAAGAGATACAATAAAGGTTTTAGTACATAATAACACTTTTGGTAGGTAAATAGCACACATACTGCAGTTTTCATCTTTACAACAAACTAGGGATGCATCGATACTGGTTTTTCGGTATCGAGTACGAGGTACTGAGACCGGAAATCCCATTAAGCAAGCAGGGCAGCATGTAATAACTCACCACCCAGCTTTCTGATTAGCCGGGAAGCCGGGCGGCGTGTAATGACTCACCGCCCAGCTTCATGATTGGCTGGGAAGAAGGCTCCATGCTCCCTTGTCACCAGGTGACGAGAAAGCATGGAGCAGGCTTTATGGGCAATCAGGAAGTCAGGGGGTGGGGGCGGTAATGACTCCCTGCCTGGCTTCTTGATTGGCCAGCTTCCCGATCCATCAGAAAGCCAGGCAGCGAGTCGTTCAACTTTCTGATTAGCCAGGAAGCTGGGCGGTGTGCAATGACTCCAAGTGACGAGGAAGCATGGAGCCAGCATCCCAGCCAATCAGGAGATTAGAGGGGGGGCAAGAGATGACTCGCCACCCGGCTTCCTAATACAGGAAGTTTCTGTATCGGATAAAGCATTAGGAGCATTTGGACGAGTAGTTGCCCAAATACTCTGTATCGGCACTGATACCAATACTAGTAAACTAGTAGTGGTACGTTCCAGGAAAATTGTGGATTTATGCCTGATACCAATACTAGTATTGGTATCGGCGCATCCTTACAACAAACCAAAAAGGAGGTACAACAGAGAATGAAAGAGGGACAGAGAGGTATAGTTCCAAAAAAGGTACAGCCCCTCCAAATAAGGGAGAGTTGGGATGTTTGCTGGAAACTGGAAGTCATTTAGCATTGATAATGAGTGAAACTTGGCAGGTTTGCCAGGCATAAATCCAAAATTTTCCTGGAACGTACCCTACTAGTTTACTGAGGAAGCCTGCAATAGTTCCAGAAGAGGAAGCTACCCCCAAGTCTAATAGGTGTTACACTGATAAGAAACTTTCTTATTTTGTAGGATACATTGCAGGGGCAAGGAACGTGTCCCACAATTTCCCTGGCATTCACCAACGATATAAAAAGGGAGCCCCATCAGTTTATGGAAGAGGAGCCTACAATCTGAAAAAGAATGTAAGCTGCATGTAATTCAACACATCATGTAATATAATCTATGAATGCTCTGCATGGCTGTATAACATGCAAGGAATATAATTTTTTTTGGAAACCAGACAGCCTTTGTGCAAATATCTACTGTTAGAAAAAAGTTTCATGAACACCAGCATGTAGTAAAACACTTGTATTTAAGCTCATTGACGTCCCTGCAGCACTGCTAAACCCTTCTGGGAGGATCCAAAATCGAGTCACAGAAGATGTTCATTCCCTTCTTACATCGAAGAACTAGAGACTATCTTTTCAAATATTTGTGCAAAATCCCACTATACAAATCTCTAGACTTTTATTAGATAATTATTTCTAGGATACACAGCACTCAGGTAAAAAAAAATGCCCCTCCAAACATAGATTGTTATATACATACTGTATAACAATTAACTAGTCTTTAGTTATTAAAGTTAAACAAAGTTAAACAACTTCATCATGTAAACCACAGAAATGTCTACCACCGTGTTGGCTGCCAGGAGCAGGAGTGTCAGGATTCATGGCTCTTGCTTATTGTCAGGATACCAAGAATCCAGACAGAAACTAAATTACAGGTTTTTAAAAAATCAAAGGAGTTATTGAAAACAACAATAAACATAAATGGCAAAAAAACAATGGAGAAAGTCCAGGACTTCATCAGGGCCAAGCCAGAGGTCAGACGCCAAAGCAGGTACTCAGCTGAACCAGGTCAAAGAACAGTGAAAGCAGGATAAACAGAAACAATAGCCAGAGTCTGGAACCAGGGGTTCAATCAGCCAGAGCCAGGGTCATACATAGAGAACAGAAACAACAGCACAACACCTGGTATATCAGAACACACGCAAGGGCAGAGACCGAATGGACAAGCTGATAGTTAAAAAGTGAACTGGTGTTTGCATCATCATTCTGAGACAGGAATTTGCAAGGAGTTTGCCAGGAGTTGCAGACTGATGATGTTTACGGGTTTAGTCATAAGAGGGCACCAAAGAGGAACAGCAGTGCCAATATACTGCAAACAAGCCATACTGCAAGCAACTGGACAAGGAATGGTAAGAAATCCTGACAAGGAGTTGCAATTTGGAGCCTAATCCAAATGGAGCAATCTGCAATTTGACCTAATCCGCTTAGGCCACCAGGCAGCCACTAATGATGTTACGCCTGTCCATTTGCAGAGAAGTTACATTGGTCCTGGCACCTGGCTCGAATGTGTCGGACTGTATGCTATACGCATCACCTGGGCACTGCAGCATATAGAAAACACAAAAAATCAACAAGAGGTAGGAAACAGGTGTTTTGGCAAAAGAGACTTTGCATGTCTCTTCTGCTGTAAAAACTGTTTCGGGAGTCTAGTTTCACTTTAACAAAGCCCGCTGCATACAGGCTTGATATGTTGAACATCACCTTTGTGCACACAGTTGAGCATGATAAAAAAACAGTTACATGCAATGTTGTGTGTGCAAAAGGATAATCACTTAAAAGCAGACTGGCATTTGAAAAGCTACAATAAATCAACTAAAAAGACAAAGCAACCAACCAAAGGCAAAAATATTTATAGAAAGAATAAAAACCATTTACCTCCAAACATATAAATACACAATTGAAATGCATATACATTTACTGTTTTAAATGCCAAAGACTTTGTAATCATGTTCATTCTTGTGATTTAGGCTCCTAGAAAAATAGGATAACCATCACAACAACATCACCTTTCTCTACTGCAGGTGTAAGGATCATCTTCTTCTTTCCAGTATTTTTTAGGAGTCCCTCCAGCGCTGGTGCCGGTCTCTGATCTAGCGCTGACTCCTGTCTCTTCCTGTCCCACGGAGTCTGTGCAGGTGCACGCTGCCTGCATTGATTTACCTTGTGTCTCTCCTTTTCTCCAGTCCGAAGATCTGCTACTGCGCATGCGCCGGCCCTGTGATCCTTTGCAAATGTTCAGATCTTCAGACGGGAGCACGCGGCGGAGACACAGGTACGTTTTAACTATTTTGTTAACTTTTTTTATGTTATTGTATATATCTACTGCTTGCTAGCAGTAGATATATGAAAAAAAGTGAGGCTTTAATAATCCTTTAAGGTACCAGTTCTATGGGTTTTTTGTAATTAATATCTCACTGAAATAAGTTGTGTTTTTTTTCATGCCTGTCTGCAGTTCAGCTTTAAGCTGCTGAATGGGCATTTCACTGCAAATAAGACACCTCATAATTTGTGTGTTGATTCAGGAGCTGCAAGTCATGTGAGTAATAATAGCATTTTCTTCACTCGGCTTGATGAAAGCAAGATAGAGAGAATTGCTGCAGCTAATGGACAGTTTATGGCCTCAGAGGGTATACAGGAAGGTTATTTTTAGTGTCCTGTATCTCAAACAGTCATCAGAAAGGCACCTGCTATAAATGTTCTATATGTCCGTACTATAAGCAGTAACCTATTATCAGGGGAAAAGTTCAAATAGCAATGCAATGTAGTTCAAAGGTGACAGCTCCATTGTCACAAAAGGAGTCTCATATTTGCAAAAGGAATATTGCAGATGGGCTGTGCCAAGGATAAAAGAACATAGAACTGTATGCTCATCTGGACTGTCATCTTGCATACAGAAACCCTGATAAAGAAGAAGAGCTTGCTCAAGATCTGCATAAAATTGGCCCACAGGGTAAAATAATAAAAAGTACAGGTTGCAAGGAAAACCTTTTCCAAAAATCTAGAACAGAGCACAGCAATCCATGGACCTTATTCACATAGATCAATGTGGTTCAATGAAAGCTCAGATACCAGGAAAAAAATATTTCATGTTTAAAATGTATGTTAACTTTCTTGTTTGCTCCCTTTTTGTAAGTTAAAAAAACCCCCTAATGAACGCACTTTGTTATATCTGTTTAATGATTACAAAAAAGGTAAGCCTGACAGAAATCCAGTAATCTTGAACTTTCTGTGCTCTCTTCAGTCCTGTGACTAGTCCTACCCAGTTACTACAGAACCCCCCCCCCCTTCATTTTATGAAGATGAAGGGAGGGAGAGTTGTTCTGAAGTTCTGTCCTAGGGTGACAATGCTGCTCCTCTATAGATAAGTATAGTGAATGAGCATTGCCACCTTAGATCACCAGATGAAAATAAAGGAAAAAAGCCTATGAAAAAAGTAATGCAGTCACCACATCTAAGGACTGGTAATCTGCAATATATTAACTTTGTGGTATTGGGTTTAGATATGATTTAAAACTGAACTATGGAAAAATAAAAAATAAAATGCTAGTTTTCTCTAACAAAAGAAATTAAGAAAAGAAAATACACTGTTACGATCTATTAAAGCAATACATCCATCAATCTACTCAATGGAAGATAATAAAGTCATAAGGTTTCAATACACTTTCACACCGCTACCACTTGGATAGTGTGATAGTAGTTGATGTCAAGGGACTCAGCAGTTGAGATCCTAACTAACCAACTTGGTGCGTTACAGTTATTAACCTGTCCAGAGAGAGGTGTTAAAACAGCATTGTATGTGGCAGACAATAGATGTCGCACCCCCCCCCCCCAAGTATAAGTGCAGTGTATTTTTCATCATCCATCTAAACCCATGAATACAGTGCATCCCTTCAGTAATTTGCATCAACCTCCTGCTCACAGTACAAATCTGCAAATATTAAAAATCAATAAGGGTTTATGTTGAGGGTTGTCCTTCTGAAACACTGCAACTAACACTGCAACTGCACATGCAGCTGTGTTCCAATGGAAGATACAGCATTTGACAAGAAACAATTGCATTTTACCTGCTTTGCATGCACTTCAGATGCACCTCAACAGGACATGCTGCATCCAAAGAAACTAAACGCAATACAAAGCATGTTAAATGCAGGCTCTGAACTAAAGTCAAAGGGAACGTGCTGACCTGCATTTCCAATTGCACGTCAAACACAGAAAAACAATTCCTGTGGACATAAGCCCTAAGGTAAATAAGCTTTAAGAAGTTGAAAATATAAGACAAAATGTTCCAACAAATCCATTTATTAATGCCACAACTGTTGATGCCATGTCAACTGATTCCTTGGGGTTTAAAAGTAAAATTCTTCAAAATGGAAATTCTTTATTACAGATTATCTAATCCCAGGGCTTTATTGAATTTGTTGCCTACCCTGCTAAAATATTTCACCAAAGTTATGTGACACTTTTATGGAAGTTTGTTTTCTCTGTTCAGTGAAGGTGAAGTTTCCATGCTGTTATAATGTCAGTATGTGTATATGTGGGTGGTGAGGGAACGTAGGAATATTATAAACATCTTGGAATCAAAACTATTTTGGCTTACAGATTTCCCCAGATCACCCATGCTCCGGACTTTGATGCCAAGAGTTGTAGATGGTAACTATGCCAACCAAACACAGATAGCTTTTTCATCAGCCTTACAAAACTGATGCGTAGTACAGTATTTTATAAAAATTTAATTACAATTTTAAATTCAGAAAGTTAACACTTACAACATTTGTTATCAATTAATGTTAATTAATGTAATCATTTTTGTTTGGGCCATTCTCTCTCTTTTCTAATACACATTTGCTAAGAATGTTCATGCTTTTTGACATGTGTATAATTTAAAATTGCACTTCCACTCTCCCACTTCCTTACTTCTAGTCTAGGTGAGAGTGGCATACTTTCAGCCACCTGCAGTCTCCTGGGATATTCATATCACTCATCCAAGGCGATTGCAAGTTGGTGCAGAAGTATCACGAGATTTAGCATCTGCGTAGATCTCAGCTTTGAAGGTGTGAAATCTTGTGATACTTTGGCACTTACCAACCCTCAGCTTTATGGGATATGTGATATGAATATCCCAGGGGGCTGTGGGTGGCTGAAGGTATGTCACTGAGGAGAAATAAGGAAATGGAAGGATAGAGGAACAATATTAACTATTTGCAGGTCACAAAACGTGAACATTCTTAGCAAATGTGAAAGAGGAGCAAGGGAATGGCAAAGTTAAATAAATAGTGAAAGGTCCGCTAGTAATGTTAAAATGTATTTCCACTTTTGCAGTCAAATGTGAGAAAACCCCTCTATATGTTTGTTATGTGTTCTCATTCACACAGCATACCTAAAAATAATTTTAAAAATATATATATAAATATTTCTTACCTTTTAGATGTGTCTCTGTAGCAGGCCTTTGCAAGTGTCTCTCTCAATTTCCAAGTGAAAGAAAACTCTGTCTGCCCCCTAAAAAAAGATGGGGGACAAACTGAACATCCCCTCACTGGCATGCAATGCTTCTAAATCTGTAACCCTTTTATGGGGTGGACAGTGTGCAAATTTAGTTTACAACTGATAATGAGATCTGCCGACACAGTACAGAAAGGCTTAATAATTAGGGATGCACTGAAAATTTGGCTGCTGAAACATTTCGACTGAAAATGGTACTTTGGGCAAAATACCGAAAGTACCAGAACAGGCCAAAATGCGGCTGAAAATTCAGTGCATCCTGACTGCTTCTCTCCTCCCCGCTGGACGCCGCTCTGTGTCCCCTCCAATGCCTGCTACCCACCTGTGGCAGCAGAAGCAGCAGGGATCCGAGGGGAAACAGACCGGTGCACAGCAGGGAGGAGATGGTTTCAGGAAGCCCAGTGGGGCGGAAACAGCTCAGAATGCTGAGTGGGGTGGAGCAAGATGGAGACAGCTGTCACTTCCTGAGCTCTCCTTCCAAACCGGCCTGTTTGGCTCCTATGACAGGCGGAGGAATCAGGAAGGAGAGCGGGTTGCAAGCACTCAGCAATCAGCTGATCGCTGAGTGTTTGTAACCAACTGAGCGCGACTTTTGGGAGGGACTTCGTCGCTGCTACATTGGGCTGTAACCAATCAAAAGCGTTCTTGATGTGACATCATCCCTTCCTTCCATATTGCTGTGCAAAAGTGACACTTCTATAGCACGATACAGGCGACATTGAGCTGTGAGATGTGAATAGCTCCATTGAAATGCAATGGACAAGCTACATTGAGAGACATTGCGCTGAAATATGCACGATTTTGGAGCTGAAATCGCACGACAAACCACTCAGTGTGAACGGGGTCTTAAGGTAAGTGTTTCCTAATGTTCACGTATGCTGCCTTGACTTCCTATTCCATGCTACTTGTAAGGACTCATGTTCTTTTCTAATAAGTCATTTGTTTTTTTCTCTTGTCTTTGCCCTTGTACCTTTGACTTTTTATACACATATACATATATTTTATTACATTTATGCTTTTTCTGAACACGGAGGCCTTTTCTACTAAAACATTATCATCTCCTGTGTTTTCTATAATGGCTGCTTTCAAAAAACTAACTTGCTGCAATTTTTCACTAATCGGAATTTGTACCCTAAAAGTGAACTTGTGCTATGCCCATGGAGAGAGGTTGGAGTGAAGGAGAGGTTAGTACAAGCTGTTGGTCTGGTTACTTTTAAAGAGAACCTGTTGATTTGCCCTGCAAGGCGCTTTGTACTAAAGAAAGATGCTCTTTACAGTATGCTCACAATAATTTTGATGGAAGATCCAGTATTAGTGTGTGACCAGTAAATAAAATGGATGTTTAATATGCTGCTAGTCCCTCATATTTTCTTTTACAACACTTTATATGTTGGAAAACAATTGGCATTAGAAAAATGCCAGATGAAAAACATCCTGTGCTGTGTTTATATGAAGCAGACATCTAGTACTCAAATCACTGATCCAGAAGAGTTCCTCTAGCTTCTGATTTTCTAATCCTTTTCACTGTTCTGAGTATTATAAGAACTGTCACAATAATAACTTAGCGAGACTAAAAAGGCAAGCATTTCTACAATGATCTTAGTTTCAGGGGTGTGGAAATTTTGGAAAAAAACTACTTGTCCAAGGACTAAAGCGGGGGCTGAATCTACTTGTCCCTCATGACAATCTACTTGTCCTGATACAAAAAAAAATATGTTAACCATACCGTATTTAGCAGTGCTAAGAAGCGCTTCTCATTGGTCAATGCAGTCAGGTGACCGCGTTGACCAAGTGCTTGCAATTTGCGAGCGAAATTCAGAATACATGGAACAGGTACAGATATTACACCGGTACTGGTGGACGGGAAGGACCAGTCACCGAAGGGTAAGTATAGTGGGAGGGAGATTTGTGCGGGTAATTCCTTTAGTATCGCCTTTTTATTTTTAACATTTTTATTTAGTTACATTTTTAACTATTTATTACTTTTTTTTCTAACTATTTTTTTTTTAACTTAACTGCAGTGCTATCACACAGTGATAGCTTTTGGAGGTGACAGGTTCTCTTTATTGACCCTGTCACCTCCAACACAGGAGTTCTAGCACAGCACTGTGCTAGAACTCCTGTGACAGAAACGAGCAGCGGCCGCCAGAGACAGAGGCTTTGGGAGGTGACAGAGCCTGTCACTGCTCCATCACTACTCCACGCCCCCCCCCTCCCCCCGCTCGCAGCGCCGCTCTCAGCGCTCGTTTAAAAAAGTAAAGTAAAGTACTTGTCCGTAGCAGGGCTAAGACAGTGAGAAAACCACTTGCCCGGCGCCCGGAACTACATGTCCCGGGCGTCGGGCGATACGAATTCCACACCCCTGAGTTTTAAGTGGATTTTGGTTTGGCTTGATTTTTTATGAACGTGCTCTTCTAATACCTGTCTTTTATGATACTTAAACTGACACTAAACTCAGGAGTTAAATCTTAAAAATGCATTCAAGTACCTTAACTATTAATAGAAATGTATCTTATTTGTGTAACACTCATCTGTAGATCCTCAAATCATCTCTGAATTGGTACTGAGACTGTCCATCTTTCTGGAGGGTGGCTACTTCTGTTCCCTATGGTCCCTATGTCCCCATTCTCCCAGCTCACTCCCATGATGGACTACAGTGTCAATACAAATTAGTAAGCTGAAATTGTAGTTCATCATGGGAGTGAGCTTGGAGCAGTCATGGGGAACAAAACTAGCCACTCTCCAGAAGGAAGGATGGTGTCAGCATGAATTCAGAGATGATTTGAGGATCTACAGCTGAGTGATACAGAAATAAGATACATTTTGGTTAATAGTTAAGGTGCTTGAATGTATTTTTAAGATTTAACTCCTGAATTTTGAGTCAATTCAAGGATTACATTTAGAACTTGTGGTTATTTTAAAGCAACTGGCTAGAGATATGTTTCCATCAATATAATGTGAGAATTGATGAAAGGTATTTTTTACGGGTTGCTTAGGATTGCAGCTGAGTAATCTATTTATCTATTATCATTTATCTATTTTATCTATATTATTAATAATCTCTTATTAAACAAGCACAGTTCTGGTCAGGTATGAAAAATGTATTTATAAAAAAATTATGGAAACACCCCTAAACTAGAAGAATACTCAATCTACTGAAATTGTTTCAGTGTAGAATAGTTCACCGCATATTACTTTAAATTATATAAAAGACAGAAAGAGATACAAAATGTTGAGACAGTTGGGCCGATTTACTAAAGGAGATGAGAATCTTCACTTAAAAACATGTGTAAATATTGACTTCAATTTTACAGTCATGTGAAAAGCATCTGCACGTAAACAGGAATTTTCTTTTCACATTATTGGATAATTGTAGTAAATAATTGCACAACTTTTTGAGTGCCGCTTCTACACTCCTTTAGCAAATTAGAGTGAGTTTTTTAAATAAAATCCACATTCCAGTGGTTGGCCATCAGTTATCTGGTACATCTTATAATGTGCACCTTGAAATCCATCTCAGGCACCTCTAAGCATCACCAATTACCCTTACACCAGAACTACATCCCCACTTTGATCAGCTGCTTTTCATCCAGTACCTTGCAGTATATGTTTTCTTGTCACTGCAACAAGGACCATGTTACTCAGTGTACAATTCATGCAGGCATGTGAAAGCATGCAAATACTAAGATATTAGATAAAACCCCCACGTGTAGGAGCCATAGATAGATGTATACCCTCAGTTTGGATAGTGTGCATACAGTTCCCCGTGATACAGAGTACGCCATTTGACTTTTTTTGTGAAATGCCATTGAAGAACGTGTGATGCAGAGCCAAGTACACATGTATTAATTTGCAATACATCTATTGCAACACTGGCTTGTTGATGTAAACCATTATTTTAACCTAAGGCTGCCTATGGATGTACAAATCAGGCTTATCTGCTCATTCTAGAACAGATTTGACAAGCTACAGAGAGGGCCAAAATTGACAGATATAGGCAGTCCACGCAACTACCATGCACCAACATTCTTTGGCGGACAGTTGAGAAAAACACATGCCTAAACACATACTGTAAATTGTATATTCCATCCCAGGCATTTTGCATTGAAATCTCTTAGCCTTGAAACAAACTTTCTCTAAAGAGAAACCCGTTTGGTAATTTGCAGTTTGTTTCAGTAGAATATATTTCTCAGGCTGCATGTGACCAGTAACTATAGGCATTTTTAAAAATATGTTGCATTTGTACATCACAGGGTCATAAGTACATCACTGACTCAGCAGCTCTAAAGCTGGCCAAACACCTGCTGAATTGGTTGAAATTCGAGCCATGGGTGGCCCCGCAAGCACTACCTGGCTCAGCATTAGGTAATTGAATAATCGACTGAGCCGGGTGCAACAGTTGGTCGGACAGTGAGTGAATCCTATCAAATTCAGTCACTGCTTGGGTATTCAGGCAGCTCAGGAGTCAAGGCTGCCCACGCAGAATAGCCAGCAGTGGAGATTCAACATCCATGCCATTTAGCGTGAATGGGGAAATCATTTGACTTTCCTTTCTTTAGCCCACAATCTAAAGGTGGGTGGTAAGCTTAAAGTATATTTCCACTTTTGAAGCCAAATGGGGATAACACCTACTTTATATTTGTTACGTGTTTCCAGTCACATAGCATAACTTAAAATCATTAACTCAAATTTTAAAAAATCACATATCTTTAGATATGTTGTGTGAATAGGAACACATAACAAACATAAACATATAGAGGGGTTTTCTCAATTATGTCTGCAAAAGTGGAAATAAACTTTAGGTTACTTTCAGCATAATCACTACTAAAGGTCCACTGATAACCCTGCAACTAAAAGAAACTTGTTTTTCTATGCTTAGTAAGTGTCATCTCTTCTTGTTGGTTTATTTTGACTGGAAAAAAAGAACAGGGCTTATTATGTTGCTTCTTGAATGTGATCGCTGCAAGTTCATTCAGGTTCTGGCAAATAGCAGCTTTCTTTAGGACAGCGAATGGGGATGAGTCATTGGCAGCTTGACTAAAATGGATAATCCTTTTCTAATCATAATGAAAAACATCCTGTTCACATTGTCATTTTCTAGGAATTGTTCTATCAGAAGAAATAGCATTAGCTGCTTAATCCAACACTACTGGGTAATGTATATTGTTAGGGTAGACAGCCTATGAAAAGATTCAAGCCTATTTGAAAATATGTAATGTAAAAATGTGCAGTATTTCTGTAGTTTTTCTCTTTACTTTATGTTTCTACATACGGGTTCAATAATGTGTTTATTTTCATTCATTAAAGTTTATTTATTTAATCTCCGGAATGCATTTCTACTGTAGATACTTAGTGCCCATTTTTTTTGCACAGAGCTTTTGGCACATGGTATAAGGGGCACTGAAGATTTTTTTTCCATGGTATTTCTAATGCGATGGTAACTTGGCCTCTGGAACTGCCATTATGATTTTTTGTCACTGTGGAGCAAAAGTCAACGATGGAACAACAGGAGGCAGTGTGGGCCACTGATGGTGGATTGGAGTAGGGAAGCTGGAAGCAGCAGGGGGCATTGAGGTTGGATTGTGCAGGATATGTCTCTGTATTGCCTGTCCAAAATCTGAGCTCTTATTTTTAAGCAAATATATTTACCAGGAGCTGTACATATATTTACATTTATACCTTGTAGATTGTAAACTCTCACGGACAGGGTCCTCTAATCCTTTTATATGGTATTGTATAGCACTTGTATTGTCTTCCCTTACGTTGTAAAGGGCTGTGCAATCTGTTGGCGCTATATAAATCCTGCATAATAATAATAATAATAATAATGATATAACAGGCCCTGCCAAATGTCAGGAATGTGAGGTTAGGGTGGGGGTGAGTGCATGAGATTACCACAGAGGAGAAGGGAAGAGTGCAGTTGATTGGGGTGGGGGTGTGCACAGAAGACAGGGGATTGGAAAATGTGTAAGTAAGAACAGGAGAAGGAGATCTAAGTCTCTAATTAATTCAATAGTTAAGCGTAGGCAGTAGGGTTCAGAAGAGTAGACGCAAGGTAAGGGTCAGAGGAGAACTAAATTGATTGCAGAAGATGGGAATTGTAGAAGTGTAGGGGTAAATGCAAAGAAGAAAGCACAATTATATCAGTGGGCAGGAAAAGAGGGATTTATAGGAGTGGGCAGCAAGGCAGATGTGAGGGAGGCTGCTAAACAGGGGAGGAATTCAGAAGTGGCTGCAGAGAGTTCAGAGCTTGGTAAAGTTAAAGGACCTCAACTGTAAAAATATATTGTATTCTGAAAGTTATACGCTGTTAAAGAGACCCTGTCAGTTAGGGCAACCTTACAAGTTATTATATATACTGTATATATCATATACCATTTTCAATTTTCAGGATACAATATTTTGATCACCTTAACAAAAAATAGCAGGATATTCAAGAGAGCTGTGGGTAGCATACATTTCTAATTTTGTCCTCAAAAATTATAAGCCAACTGCTAGGACACAGGAGGAGGCAGCCGAGAGTCCTACAAATACTAATGCTGAGGTTGAACAATAGAAGACAGGCCACTGCATGAGATGGTAATCTATGTTATTTGATGCTAATTGGCTCTGAAGAGATTGAGAATTTTAGAATTTTTACCTTGATCTAGCATCCACTATCCAACCAGAGAGCCTCAGTGGCCATTTGGGATGCTCTGTTTAGATGGGGGAACTCAACAGCGGGAGGAATAGCATAACAAGAAGTCCAAAGACAAAAACTGTGAGATATTATCTCCTTCTGCCTTCTTTAGGTACTATGAATATAAAACAACTAACAGATCTGGATTCAAGAAGTGCCACACTCCACACGGGTCTTCACTGAAGATAAAATCTTTATTGAAGGAGCAAAAACACATCTCATACTCCTCCCCATGTGTCTTCAGCCTCTAACGCGTTAACCATTATTGCTTACTCATATGCCACTTCTTGAATTTCGGTTGCTACAAGCAAGGGCATGCTTATTGCTTACTCTTGGGCTGCAGTGGTGGTTGAATGCCAATTTGGGAACTTGAGCGGTGCTTGGTATGGGTCCTAACTAAAAAGACTAGCCTATTTACCAAAGAGGGTATGGCAAGCATGCTGAAGTATATTTTGTTCAAAACAAAAATGTTTTTTTTCCCATTGTCACAATATGAGGCATAAACAGTTCAACAGCTGAAGGCTTTCCTATACAGCAATACAGATGTAGCTACATCTGCTTTAATGTGATAAGCACTGAAGTGTGCTCTAACTAAACCTTTCCAATACAATTCCAAATAGAATTTCATAATTGACAGCATTGATTAAATGCATATACTCATTCTTAAACCATGCATGTTTCATGATTCGCTTTTTATGACATATTTCATCCGAAGCTCATTGATTTTATTTCATTTCCTATTTTTGTCTAATTTGTCACTTTCCTGAATTGGCAGTGTTTGATGCAACCGATTGATGTAATTTGTTTATTTAGCACATATCAGAGACAAACAAATTGGACAATAGCTGGGTTCACCATTATGTTTTTCGAGGGATGGGTGCAGCAAGGCAGAAGACATGTTTGTATAGGATAAGCCAGTAGTTTGTGCTGATGTATCTTCCAAATATTCCATGTCTCAAATAACTGAAGGTTCGATGTTGATGTTTTTAAACATTTATCAGTGAATAGCTATAGCCTGCCAATTACATTTGTACACAACAAAGCAGGACAAAGGATATTAGGATGTAGTCACAGGAAAAAGCAATTGTTTATCTTTAATTGGATGTACAGATTTTCCTTGTGTTCAGTACTGGTGTGAACATGCAGCACACATTTAACTCATGGTCTTGTGCTTGCTAAGAATTTGAGAGAAACCAAAGAGGCCACCATACAACAGTGAAAGAAACATAATAGAAAAGTATATGCAGGGCAGCCATCAGAAATTTTGGGGCCCCTTACACGGCTTTAGGCCGGGCACCCCCCCCACGCCTCTGGATGCAGGACTTAGTGACGTGCTGGACGCAGGGCTTAGTGACGTGCTGGACGCAGGGCTTAGTGACGCGCTGGACACAGGACCCACCTGAGAGTGACCCTGCCGAGCCCATCATAGATGCTGCACAGCCCATCTGAGACTGTCTATGGTAGGCTAACGCACCGGACGACTGTTTGCATGCGTGTATGTATGGGGGGGACTTTTAAAAAAAATCAATTCTTTTTTATTTGTAACTTTACATTTTTGGGGGGGAAACTTTATTGCTATCACATAGGGGGGTTAGAAAACCCCCTTATGTGATAGCAAAATATGTGACAGGTCCTCTTTATGGAGACATCAGGGGTCTCCAAGACCCCTAATGTCACCTAGGACCCCCCTGAAGAAGCTGATGAAGCAAAGATCTGCTTCATCAGTTTCTCTCCAGCATCTGAAGCTGGAGAGTGACACAAGAGTGACACAGGAACTGCATACTGGCGCCTTCCGGCACTGATCCTGTACTGCACATTTTTTTAGTACCTAAAGAGAGGTGGGGGGCTGTCCACATTGGGTACCGAAGCTCAGGGGGTTGCAGCTGCTGATGATTACTTAACTTGACAAAGTAGCCAGTGGTGACCTCAACACCCTCTGATTGTCAGTGGATCATTAATTTACATATAGTAGATAGGCATGCATCTGGAGCATGTCCGACCATTTCCTGGCAAACAGACATCAGTCTTCGGCCAGGGAAGCTGCAGAAGGCCTCCTGAGGTGTATAATAATATTAATTTTAAATGGTGTAATATTATTTACAGATGCCATTTTAAAGTGGTAACATCACAAGGTATCTTAGGCTGATGCTTCACCACTGTGCTGTGTTAGCTTTGCTACTCCTAAAATTGAACAAATGGCATTTGATAGGTGTTGCTCGTTTAGGTAAGAGTCAATGGACATGTTTGTCCAGACATTCAAACAAGATATTTTGTATAACTTTTAGAAAAGAAATGGCATGTTTTGGCCACAGTAGTAAGATAAACATTCTTAAACCTTATATGTGTATTTTTAACCTTCTCTAGAAAAAGCTGGTGACCGCTGTGGGCCATGAGACTCCCTCGGGGAGGGGACCAGCAGAGCACAAGCCATGCAGACGAATCTGAGCTTCTGTTCTGGGTGCTATGCAGTACAGCAATATTTCCTGACTAGTCCCTCCCCACACTGCAGGACACCCTGGGTACCCCACAGACTGCGGTGTGTCAGTTGGACAGCTGTGTGCATATTTTTCTGCATGAAAGCATGGTTGCTAACAGTCTGGGTTCCTGCATTATATTTCCAGGATTTTGGACACTGTCCCCCATTGTCCGTGTACCATACGCTGACCCACAGGATCTGTGGCAAAAATCTCCATCCAACAGCAAAGGTATAACTCTTTTACTCCCACTTTATCTTTTAAAACATAGCAAAGGGAGAAAGGTGCTACACTACAAGTCAAACACCCTGTAGCAACACCCACTTTTTGGCCACAGCTACAGTGTTTGGCAGGCAGCGCTCATAGAGTGACACATTTTTTCCTCTGCTCTTCATGCCTTCCTGTCCCAGTGATAAAACCCATCTTGTACATGTACCATAGGGAAAGGATGTGAGGGCAATTCGTAATGAGATCTCCACTGTCCAGATATCTCCCACAATTGTTTTTGAAAATTCTACCCCCATAGACTTGCATTGAGTTCTAAGTTCGAATTAAAACTTTTTCCATGTTCGAAAGTTTGAATTAGAACCGAACATGGGGGTGTTTGGCTCATCACTAATCTCCTCCTCTACTCTTCCACTTTCCATCGGGGTCCCTAAACCCCTTCTATTTCCTATCTAATCCTCCTCCCTTAGTCTGTTGATAATGGGCAGACTACCCCC
>NW_017306530.1:401410-420141 GCF_000935625.1 Nanorana parkeri
CAGACTCATTCACCTTTCCACCCCTGCAGTGTCCACCACCCCTCTAGCTATTCCTCCATTGGCTGTTGCTTTCCATATTAATAAAATCCACTAACACAACAATAAAATACTAATACAACATGCAAGTCATTCACAACTCTGCCCCAAGCTAAATCACCAACTTCATGTCAAAATATCTCCCAAACTGTCCTCCCAAGACCCCCTGATCTCGAGCTCTCGAGCTCTCTTGTCATCTCCATTCAAGTTTTCCTCTAGGACTTCATCAGAGCTTCTTCCATCCTCTGGAATACCCTGCCTTAATCTATCTGGCTATCTCCTACTCTATTCACCTTTAGGTGATCCCTGAAAATCCATCTCTATAGGGATGCCTACCACAGCTCAACCTCACAATTGAACTTTTTCCTTCTCTGTCAATGAAACCACACAGAGCTATTACATTTTTGTATCAATTGCCCCTCGCTTATATGTTGTAAGCTCTCATTAGCAGGGCCCTCCTAACCCCTTTGTCTTGATTTGTGTTGCAACTGTATGATTTTCATGTATACTATAAATTGCTGCTTAAACTGTTGGCACCATATACAGTATATCCTGTATGATCATGTTAAAGCTTATTTGAGATTTTAGTGACTGACTTTGTCTCCTCAAAAATTAAAGGTGGGGAGTGATCTGGTGTTTCTATACAAAACACATGCTATTGAGAAATTAGTGAGAAAAGGGAAGGATAAACCAGGTTCCAGGTTGTAAAATCTCTGTTAACAATAACACGCTGTTTCCATGGTCAGACATACTTGTTATTGCTCCCTAAGGTAGTCTATAACATCTGATCCTTGCCAAAGTGTTGTAGCAAGTGTCAGAATGATAGCAGGGCATTTATAGCCACTCTTAGAAATAAATCTGACCAGCCAAGGACTTTTGTTCTCCAGATATACAATACAGATATTTTATTTATACTGAAAAATATAACATTTCCAATCTGTTCAAACAAAGAAATGTATTAAAATCACTAATACTTGACAACCATCATCTAATCTACTATGTAGATTGGGCAGAGAAGTAGCTACAGCCAAAGCAGTTCATGCGACTGCTCTTGACACCAGCATCATGGGATAATTGCACATTGTTTTATTTATTTACATCTTCATTTTACATCTTTGTTGAGGAAATTAGACTCTCTGAGGAGTGAATGAATATAGCTGTCCTTTGTCTTTAGTTCAAAGAAACAGCTGATGGGGGAGCACATAACTGTTCCTGCAAGATGTCTTGTTTCTATATGTTCTTTAATTACTGCAGATTGACAGTTGACATCAGGCTTAGTACTGGTCAGCCTGGCCATTTGCCAAAGGGCAGCTGTATCTGACTGTGTTTGTGGATTGATTTGGGCTCTTGTGAGATTCTTAGAATGAATCAGCATAATAAGTAAATATGAATTGGCCACTTCAAAATGAGTTTACTGGCTTAGCCAATTGCAGTCATATTTAGAAAAATGGATTGGTATGTTTTGTATGCCAGTGCTCCTTTGAGTCTGAGTTTAGCGGGAAGACATGAGTGCATAATTTCTGGTACAGTTTAGAATTATCAGGGTGCTAAAACTGGAGAGGGAAAAAAATTAGCTTCTAAAATAGCCTTATGAATATTCATAATGGCACAAATAGGGTCAATTCCTCCACCCGTTTTAGTTGTTTTAAATTGTTTACTGCCATTAGAAATTTGAATCATTTGAAGTGTATACCCTAACAGTGAACTTCTCTTATTTGCTCCTTTTGGTCTACTAAATATGCCATTAAAAGTGTTTTGTTATATCTGTGTAAGTGCAAAAAATACCTGTAGATTAAGTCAGAAATCTTGTGATATCTTCCTGTACTCTCTGCCTGTGCAGAAGAAGAGGTTATGGAGAGGGTGAGGGAGAAGAGGTCTGTGTTCTTTGTAATCCATCAGCAAATAAGTGGGAAGGGCTGACACCAAGCATTTCGGAATTCAGAGCTGTGTTGTCAAGTCAAAGAGGATTAGATAGGAGCACACTATATTTCTGGCACGTCAACAGATATTTTTCTGTACCTGCAGCATGGATAAAATGATCATACATAGGGAACATGTGTATGTTTTCCAGAGATGTATTAAATCTGTTTTCTTTCAGTTTGTCTTGACATCTGCTTTAACAAAATGAGTGCTAACCCATCCTCCCTTGCCTTCATGAACTACTGTGTACTAAAACTCCCAACCCGTTGCTTACTTACCCCAGTAGCAGCCTTCTCTGACAACCTCTGTCCGAAATCCTCTTCAGAGCTGGCCATGATTGCACAGTAAGTGTTCATAGACTTATATAAAGCCAAAGGGCAGTGTCTTAGTATGACCCTATACAGGTTTGTGAGGGCCCACTGCACAGGCACAACCAGCACTGAACTCAATTTCTGTGGTGAAGGCTGTAACCATCAGAGAAGGCCAGCAGTGTGCAACTGAGGTAAGTAAGTAAGTAGCCGGGTTGGGGGAGTTTAGAGTAAATTAGTTAAGAAGGACAAAGAGGTTAAAGTGACACTAAACTCAGGAATTAAACCTTAAAAATGTTTTCTAGCATATTGCTGGCCTCCTCTTATGTCTACAGCCTTCCCCACTGAAATCAAGTTCAGGTCTGGCAGTGCCTATGCAATGGGCCCTCACAAACTTGTTACACAAACGACGTTACAACATTTTAAAAAAGGACTTATGTATTTGAAGCTTGAGATCAAATTACATACAAATGTTTATTATAAATTAGAATTAAAAAAACCTTCTTTCAAAGTTACTGTTTTGCCTAGAAGGTTGTTAGCATTTTAGCAATACTAATGTGAACAGACTAAAGGAAACTAAACAATTAGGTATGTTAAACTTTCACCTGCTGGACTTATCCTTTACCCTAACACAAGCAGGTTTACTTTTGTACAAAACCTGAGGTGAAGCAGGATATTATATGTCTTTGTCTGATGCATGGTTCTAAATGTAAGTTGAGCTTTGGTTTTCATGACATCTGCCATAATGAATCAATGTAGAAAGTGCAGTGATTTGCAAAGCTAAACCAAAGCTAAAAGCAGAACACAGTAAAGACAATTTCTCTGTGATGTGTAGGGTTATCTGACCTTTCATAAGATGTAAATTTATCAGAAGCCCAAAAAACACCTTAATAAAGAAAATCTCAACACAAAAAAAGAAAAACTGATATGAAAAACACTGAAATAATTAAAACTGAAAAGCTCTTTCCAGGTAGTATGTGTGACAGTGCAATACTGTACAATAAAAATGGGCTCAATGGCGATATATATTAGATTAGGCTTCATACATACTGTAAAATGATTTTTTTTTTTTTTCATTTTTCATTACTGACAACCATTATGAGCTAAAAATCATGTGAATTAAAATAAAACTTATTATGCAATACAACACAAGCATTGCAGGTCAGTGAATTAAGACTTGTATTGGCTACGTAGAATACTAGGAATTGAGTTGTATATTAAATCAATCACCTACAACCTTCCAGGTCATATTTATATATGTTGAAAAAATCATATTTTTTTTATTTGACCAGTTTCTACATGTATTAAAAATATGGTTTGCACTTCCTCTCTAATAGATCCAGTAAATTAGTATGGTGAATATCCTGAAGGGTCAATTTAGCTCCCTGCACTCTCCAGATAAGGGTACCACTGACTATTTGGGAAGAAACAGTTGGCAAACTGACAGCTATTTGAAGCGGTCAAACAGATGGCATCAATCCAGAATTAGCATTTTATTCCTAATAAACTAGCTCATGAGATATCCACTAACTATGGTTTATACAGAATCTTAGTGAGAGCTGATCTTATATTTGACATAATAAAATAATTATTAAAATTGTTTTGAGAAAATAAATTGTGCATGTCATATTTGGTTTCCTTTTATTTACAACAAATGCTATCATTTGTTTTAATCATGTATGCAGACAACATAGTAATCATGCATTGACTATCATAGCTTCTTGATCTTCTGAGTTGATAAACATGTACTAATTAAATATATATATGAGAACAATATATAGTTTATATTCATTACAAGTAATGCTCTGTTTAGTTAATTATATAGTTACTTAATAGACCATAAGCTAATGTCGGCATCAGAATTAATGATGCCCCCAGTTGTTTTATTTTATATTTTCCATTTCTAAGCTGAATTGTCATTTGTGTATCTTGACTAATTAAGGATGGTTTCATTTTGATGGAGACCCTCCCTCTTAAAATGTATAACATCTAATCGTTTTATGTCTTTTGACTATGTTGAATATCTGCTGTATGACTATTTCTCTGCTGTAACTTCTAATTTTATACAAGCTTTTTGAAATACTATAGTGATAGTATGAACTGAGGTATGAAGAACAACACTTTTTGTAGTAAAATAGTAAATTTTTATAGAGCTCTATACATTATACCAAAGAGAGGAACAATTGAGGAGGGAACAGAGACAGAAGGTTTGGTTCCAAAAGAGAGTCAGTCCCTCCACGTGAGGGGCAGTTAGGAAGTGTGCGGGTATAGGCCTTTACATTTATTGCAGTGAACCGATATACTTTCTGGCCTCTAATATCTCTCCAGCAACAAGATCTGCTCCTAGCTTGCTTATTTTCTGTCTGGTAAACCCATTGACAGCATGACAGAAAGTGGGGGAAATCTCTGTTTGAGAGCCCTGGATAGCAGTAAAAACCCAGCAGGAGTTCTGATTCTTCCCCACTCTATCTCAGTGGTGTCACAAGGGGGGTGCGGCTTGCACCCAGGTGACACCATTGGAGGGGTGACACCAAAATGACTGGCAGTCATTTTGGTGTCACCCCCTCTGAAAAGGTGGATGCTCGGTCATGAACCGCGAGCCCAAGAGTTTTAGGAGAGCGGAAAGGACCCTGGGACATGCCTTATCCCGCCGGCTGAACAACCCCTCCTTTCTCTGCCGGCGTCCATCACCAAGATGTCCGCCGGTAGGTATCAATAAGATGGCTGCACATGCGCAATGACGGCGGGGGATGTCACCCAGTATCTGCTCCGGGTGACACCCGGCCTCGGAATGCCCCTGCTATATCTGAAACAAAAATGTATGCATGGGCTTAAGCTGGCCATACACAGAGCGACTTTGGGCTGGCCCTGTTCATGTGTTCTGACAGCAGTGGGATCCTGCTGTCAAAATACAATAGCCACAGCAGGTTTTGTGTGGATGGAGGAATCTGTTAGAATTCTTTAGTTCAGCACACAGGCTGGCTGATGAAGATCTAGCAGTGTATGGTCAGCTTTACACTTTAATGATCCAAGTGAGATAAACAAGGCACAACCCTTGCCGATCAATAAAGTTCACTAAATGGAGAGGTTTTTCACCTTACTGACTGGGTGTGGAAAACCTTCCAGGTCAGGAGTAAATGGGGCCTTATGTTGGCACTCAAGCAAAGTTATACAATCAAAGTGTGGCCTTCAATTTATCCCACTGTTTACCAAATGTTACACATAATACCCCACACTGCAATTGCAAAGGATCATCTGTGGTTACATATTGAATTATTATAACAGAATATTTACCTATGTAACTTAATAGCATATTGTAATCTACCTTTTACCAAAAAAGTCTATATTCATGTATTCAAATGCTATTCACTTATCTTCACGCTTAAATCTGGAGAAAAAAAAAATGTAAACTCTAAACAAGAAGTATGGCACTTGCTCCATTTCATAGAAACATGCCTTCAATTTATCTTTTGAAATTTCTAATGACTTTTCCTTTTTATGATCATAAGAGTGATTTATTATGACATTTACGTAATGATAACTGTCTTTGTCAATGCACTAAAATGTACAACACAGATAAATCACACACAGGTCTCATATCCTCAGTTGCCTTATTCTAACCTCTGTTTATGTGCGAGTTGAATGTTTTTATGACTTGATGCGCATGTCAAATGAATAACTGTCTAAAATCGTTATTTCAGTTTGGCGGGTCTATACAATGAACCTGTTTCTTCTTGTCTTCAGTGATTGGTTATTTGGATTACCAAAGGATAATTGGGTATGTCATTAGTAGCTAGAAACTCAGAAGAATGGAAGTTAGAAGTAGAATGGAAGTTAATTCATGCCCCAACTGAATGTACAACCCATAATTGGGGAGATTTCAAAACCAGCTTTACTACAGTAACATGTCTAAATGGCAAGGCTTGCTGAAATAAGTTATAGAGCCCTAGGATGCTATATGGAATGCAGTCAGTGTATATGGGATTGCTGCTTACTTCTGTCTTGTTCACATGGTGTTAAAAAATACTATTGTGTAAGCATGTCCTATTATCCACAGCCCAGGTACCTCCATAAACACAGAGAGAGCTAAAGAAACAACAATAACGAAATGTTTGGCTTCTAACAATGGAATGCTAAAAGCAGACAGGGATAATAGCAGTCTGCCATGGCACATCTGTGAGATGCTAAATTTATCCCTAGTACTCAGAACACAAATAGAAGCTAGTACAGCCCCCTGTTCTCAAGCATGGGAATGTAGAACATTTCATCACAAAATGTACTCACATTCCAGCTTTCATAGCACAAAGAAGTGCAGCTTAATAGGACACTTGCCGTGTCCTTGCTGACTTCTGCTACTGAAAATGGTAGCTGCCTGGATGTCATGCTGAGACTCTTGTTTCAGGACTTGGTGGCACTGTACTGGAACAACTTATCAAGTACGGAGGTCTGACTTTTCTGTGGCTTTTCTGCTCAATGTACTTGTTCCTGGTTAGTGAATCAGAAAGTACACAACCCAATGGGACAGCATTGTTGTCAACACTAGCATTTTTAGATAACAAAGGCAGCAGCCATATTTCTTTCACACAAAAACAAAAGCATACCCCAACTTTCTGATATGAGAAAGATGGACACCTTCCAGTATAAGATATTTAGGGAATGGACACACCTCTGCCACAATCTCAGTTATGTGGACCATTAACAATTTATGTTCTAACAATGATTGGTTAAACCCCGGGTTGCTTTTTTTCCACCATTCATTTCCCTTTATTCTGGCTTTTCAAATATCAAGCAAGATAATTAACCCCTTCGTGACGGGAGACGTACAGTGTACGTCCCGTCACAAAGTGGCTATATGACTATAAGATACATGTTTCAGTGCAGAATTACACTTTTGGTAGTAAAAAATTTAATTTTCATAGATATCTGTAAATCAGACCAACTGAGGAGGAAAGAGGGATTTGGTTTCTAATGAGGGACAGTCCCTCCAAATGACAGACAGGTGGGATGCTTGCAAAAGGGGAACCAGTGAATGATATTGTAAACATCTTAGCTGTTTATCTATAGGAACCACATGATGGTGTGACGATTCCCCTCGGGGCCAGGCCGCCTCGGTCCTGCCGGCTTCCATGACGGCCGCTCCGCATTCCACTGTGGAACGCGGAAGCCGCTCGACTTCCTGGTTGTGACGCGAGCGGCGTGCGTTCCACGGTGAAACGCAGAAGCCACTCGTTCCGGCCGGTGCCTCCTCCCACATCCTGGGGCTATTTAAAGCCCCAGCTGTAGCAGCATGGCGTTCAACAATTGGGCTCTGAACGCCTGCTGACTACTGAACCCCGCATCACTGGACTTCGACTCTTCAAGTGCCTGACCACCTTCCATCTGGACCCACACCCTGTACCACGCTGCTCTGCCACGCCTCCAAACAGCATGTATCGCTCCACTGGGAGCCTATTACAAACTGTCAGCTGCCATACCCATACAAGATTGTGCTGCTGTTTACAATTGATACCTGTTTGTGGGGAGATTCTAATGTTTATTGGGACACCAGTTTAGTCATACTACATCACCAAGAAGATAAGCCCACCTTTGATCCCTATACCATAACCTTAGATGGTGCTATGAGGAAATAGCCCATTTAATATTTCTGTTGAAACCCTGGCTATGATGCAAGAGTCTCAAACTCCCCTTTAAGACTGGGAGTGACGCCTGAGAATCACGCCTGAGAAGCCAAATATCCATAAACGCCATCATATCCCCTCCGCAGTTGCGCTCCCGTGCTATCGCTTACAGCAAACGTGACAGATGGTGAGAATGATCAGGAAGCTGAGGATGGTCAGGATGATGATGAGATGAGGATGGTCAGGAATCAGATGATGATGAGGTGAGGATGGTTAGGATGGAGATGATGGTCAGGATGGTGAGAATGGTCAGGAAGCTGAGGATGATCAGGATGATGATGAGGTGAAGATGGTCAGGATGATGATGAGGTGAGGATAGTCAGGATATAGATGATGGTCAGGATAGTGACGGTGGTGAGGAGGTCAGGATGGTCAGGATGGTGATGATGGGCAGGATGGTGAAGAGATGAGGATGGCCAGGATGGTGAGGAGGTAAGGATGGTAAGGATGGTGATGATGGCCAGGATGGTGAGGAGGTGAAGATGGTGAGGATAGAGATGATGGTCAGGATGGTGAGGAGGTGATGATAGTCAGAATGGAGATAATGGTCAGGATGGTCAAAATTGTGAAGATTCTGAGAAACAGTGGCACACCGCCATAGCAACTCGGGCCCAGGGCAGAGGGGGGCCCAGTCAAGAGCCCGGGGCCCAGCAGCAGAGGTAGAGGAGGCCGGGGCTCATCGGCGGCAGTGGATGTCGGGGCCCAGCAGTGCTGGTCCGATGTGGCGGCAAACGTGGAGGAGAAGGAGGCCGGTGCCTGGAGGAGGCCGGTGCCTGGAGGAGGCCAGGGCCCAGCAGCGGGTGGCTTTTTGATATGGGGCCCTATGATTTTCAGTTAGGCCCCTGGTGTGGAGTAACCACAAACTGTATCAATAATCAAAATGAAAAAGAAAAAAAAATCACTGAATGTTTTATAACTGTAGAAAACATTGGCTTCTATGCTGAAACACAAGCAAATAGAATGGTTGTAGTGCCACCTGCTGGGTATTGAAAACATTTGATTTCATAGAGTACGAACTAGAAATAAAGTTACTTATTTAATACTTCTATATTTTTTAGGATAGAAAAATTCACTTAATGTGAATTATATACATTTCCAGGATATAACCTTTTTTTTGTAAATTCATACCTTTCTCTGCTGTGAAGACATGTCTTATTTTTTCACATGTCTTTTCTCAAATTCACTTCTAAGTGTAAAGGTCTTCCCTTTATTATAGCCACTCATGCAAATCTCAAAGTTGTAAGAAAATATAGATATAACTATATATACAGTACTGTGCAAAAGTTTTAGGCAGGTGTGAAAAAATGCTGTAAAGTAAGAATGCTTTCAAAAATATGTATATATATTACAGTTTTTTTATCAATTTAAAAAATGCAGTGAGTGAACAGAACAAAAATCTAAATCAAACCAATATTTGTGTGACTACCCTTTGGCTTCAAATCAGCGTCAATTCTTACATTTGCACACAAAATCAGGGATTTTGTAGGATTAGAGCAGTGCCTTGTGTGCTGGGTGAGGCATACCCCATCCAGTCGAAAACCCACCCCCAGCTCGGTAACCAAGCTGTGTGAGGAGGAGGAGGAAGGAGACAGGTAGAAGCCTCACTTGTCACTCACTTGTTTGACTGCCAACACTGGTCCTCCAAGCGTGCCGAGCTGGCCGGGGACACTTAAATATTTCCCCTTGCGGGTCAAGCCGACCGTGGAACACTTTAACATTTCCCCTCGCATGACCAGCTGGCCGGCCACACTTCACCCTTTCCCCTTGCTCATCAAGCTGACCATGGACACTTACATACTTCCCCTTATGCGTCAAGCTGACTGGGGACACTTGAATCCTTCCCCTCGCATAACGAGCTGGACGGCGACACATAAGCCCGGTAGCCGATCCACGCCCCCGCTGGACCTCTTCAGCTGGACTTCTTCACCGTCGTCGGCCGTCCCCCCTGATGGATGAGGGGGTGGCCACAGGGCCGCCGCGGTCTCCCCTCACTCGTTAGGTTCTTCCGGGGGCCCGCGTTCGCCACCATGGCTCGAGTCTTCCAAACCTCCCGGACCTGCCGGCGAGGGGGGGAGGGGCGGTGGGCCAAGGCCCTCCGTCCGCTCCTGCCGGCGCTTTCCTCTGCGTTCATCTGTGCTGTGGGCCGTCGAGGGGGTGGAGATCGGCGGGGGACCGGAAGGTGATATCGCCCCCGTCTCCCCGTGCTCTCCCCCCCTCAGCTTCCCCTAGCGGCATCCTTCGTTTCCAACGGCTCCCCCTCTTCGGGACCCGACCTCGTTAATGATCCTTCCACAGGTTCACCTACGGAAACCTTGTTACGACTTTTACTTCCTCTAGATAGTCAAGTTTGATCGTCTTCACGGCGCTCCGCCAGGGCAGTCGCCGACCCCGGCGGGGGGCGATCCGAGGACCTCACTGAACCATCCAATCGGTAGTAGCGACGGTCGGTGTGTACAAAGGGCAGGGACTTAATCAACGCGAGTTTATGGCCCGCAATTACTGGGAATTCCTCGTTCATGGGAAATCATTGCAATCCCCGATCCCTATCACGAACGGGGCTCAGCTGGTTACCCGCACCTGTCAGCAAAGGGTAGACACACGCTGGTCCATTCAGTGTAGCGCGTGCAGCCCCGGACATCTAAGAGCATCACAGACCTTTTATTGCTCGATCTCGTGTGGCTGAACGCCACTTGTCCCTCTAAGAAGTTGGACGCGCACCGCCGGGGGTCGTGTAACTAGTTAGCATGGAGGAGTCTCGTTCGTTATCGGAATTAACCAGACAAATCGCTCCACCAACTAAGAACGGCCATGCACCACCACCCACAGAATCGAGAAAGAGCTATCGATCTGTCAATCCTTTCCGTGTCCGGGCCGGGTGAGGTTTCCCGTGTTGAGTCAAATTAAGCCGCAGGCTCCACTCCTGGTGGTGCCCTTCCGTCAATTCCTTTAAGTTTCAGCTTTGCAACCATACTCCACCCGGAAATAACGCAGCCGGATCGCTAGTCGGCATCATTTATGGTCGGAACTACGACGGTATCTGATCGTCTTCGAACCTCCGCGCCCCTGGGACACTCATTCAAGAGCATCGGGGAGGTGCCGAGAGGCAGGGGCTGGGACAGGCGGTAGCACACCACGCAGCGGATCGCCAGCTCGATCCCAAGATCTAACTACGAGCTTTTTAACTGCAGCAACTTTAATATACCCTATTGGAGCTGGAAATATTTTATTAGATAAGATGAATAGCATCCAAAATGACAAATAAACAATCAGCACATTGCTGAAGAAAAACAAAGAAACACATTCAGAAAAGCAAACAGTGCACATCACATGTCCCTGCCAACATGCATGCAGAAACATAAGGTGTCCGCACAGATGAGGCATGGAGAACCCTACCTATACCCACAGCCTCTAAGTGCACAAACATATCAAGAAAATAGGATCCATAACCTGCAAGAAAAATCATAGAAGACAGGCAATAATCCCCGCCTTGACCCCACGGAAAGGCCATGCGCCCCCTCGGGGGGTGTCCCATCGGTCCGACCAGGGGGTGGCGAGGGCGAAAAGTTGACTCGCCGTCGACGCAACGCCTGCGAGTCGGGGGCAAGGCGGGTCCCCAACTGGTTCGCTTCCGGTTGGCGACCAGTCAAAATACGCTCTCCCATTGATCCCTGGGAGGTTTGTTGGGAGGTTTGTTGAGCTTGAACCGGGGCTGACACTTGGGTTCTCCCAGCATGACGAGCTGGCCAGAGGACACTTTTTTTTTTTTTTTTAGATTTAGATTTAAAAGATAGATTGGTTAACTAATGTAGAAACAAGATTCTTGAAAATATGAGGATTCCTCAGGAGAAGTATTTTCTGTAGAGAATGAAAACCCTGGGTAGAAATAAGAGGAGAAATGAGGCACTCTCTAGGGAATAGGACTATACAATTAACAGAGCACCTATAGATGGGCTAGTAACATTAAATAGACAGGTAAATTGGGGGAATTCCTAGCAACAATTAGACTTTTAACAGTGTTACTAATACGTAGTGCTATGTATCAGAGTGTGACACCTTTACTTACCTTTATTTGTAAATTAAGTCCATTCGCCTATCCTTCTGGACAAAGATGTCAGTGATTGCATTGTAGAAGTCTTCTTTACTTTCTTGTAGTTTTGAGAGTCTTTTTGTCTCAATAGAGATGATTGCCAGGGATGAAAGTCGTCCTTGGTCAGACCTATTCCAACTGTATGTCTTAAGTCATTTTAAAGCAGAGAACAACCTTTCAACAGACGCTGTTCTAGCTGGTATAGTGATCACCAACTGGAGCAGCTTTGTCGCCTCTGGAACCGTCTGCGTCAGATCATTTTGGACTAAAAAGCTGAGGAGCTGCCCAGGCGATTTGCATTTGTCCCTCATCTCTTGTGAAACATACAGTCCGATAAGATCAGCCTTTAACCTCACAAGGTCAAAATTCCTGGCATATGTCGATAGGCTCTGCAGTTTTGTGTCATCTAAGTGTTGTGACATTTCACTAGATTTTGTGCAATCGACAAAACCGATGAAGGCTAGCTCCCCAAATTGATCAAACCTAGCTTTCAGCTGAAGACTAATATTGTCCAGGATGTTATGAAATGTTCTTTTCCTCTCATCTCTGCTTGGCTCTTTACTTCGGTCTTTGTCTTGCAAGCCAAGTGTGGTGCATTTCTGCTGGAACCGAAATTGTCAAACTCTCGTCTCTGGCGTTCCACAAATCCCATTGTGTCACGGATTCACGTGCAGCAGAATCCTATGTCCATTACCTTGTTCTGCAGCACACGAAACAGTGCATCAGTTTCATGGAAAATGCACTCGTATGCCATTATCAGGAAGCAGGTAATGGCATACGCATGCGCAGGCTCCGCTAAGATGGCCGCTTAGCGCGAGTGCTCTGCACCTCGGCGGCACGATACCTCTTCCCGGCAGCTAGGAAAGCTTTGTATGGCACGATCGAGGCTGATGGGTGCCAAGGTCCCGGTCTAGATCCGGAGGAGCAGACGAGGCTTGGGTCGGCCCGAGGCCGTGTAACGAGGCCGCATTCTGGGGGACTGACAGGCGGCTCCTCCCCTCGAAAATACCATGACGGAGGCTTGGAGCAGAGAGAGACGCGAGGGACGCTGACGCTGAAGCCACGCAGAAGCTACTCACCCAGTCAGAGAAATCTGTGGGCAGACGCTGCGAGAGATAAGGTACAGAGGGGTCATTAATATCTTCAGTACTGGCAGATGGGAAGCCACAGACACAACAGAGGTAAAACAAATGATATGGACTCTGAATTTGCATATGCAGTGCTGCACTATAAGTATTAACTAAGGGACTTTGTATGCAATATGAAGCAAAATGCAATATGAAGCAGAGGATGATACCTATATATGATTGATTATCTGATTGAGTGCTGGAAAACACAAAGTGTTAACTAGAGACTGTTTATGCAGAAGACTAGGATGGAACACTACAGAAGTCTGGAAGTTTGGCAATGAGCGTCTTTTAAAGATAAGCAAAGAGTCTGTGGGATGGTATAATATAGTGGTTTCTGTTGATTTTTTGGGAAAAATCCACTAAACATCTTAGAGACTATATGCTTCTTTTCTGGTTGTTTTTTTTCCTCGCTTCCCCCTCTGTTTTTCTTATACATTGTGCTTTGTGTTAAACTGAAAGGCAGGACAAAACCGAGGAGACTGAATAAATATTGAAAGAACTATCAGTCTCTAATTATTTCAGAGGTCAATAGATCTCAATGGCCGGGAGAGGGCCTAAAAAATCTAAGAAGCAGTCAGATCACACAGTCAGGCAAGGCTTCCTCACACATTGGAGGGAAGGGAGGAAGCAAGGCTGCCCCTCTAACATCACTGTGGGACCGACCACGTCCACGGCCTTCGGCCCAGAAGACCCGGATGTGAAGAGAACCCAAAGGGGGGAGGGGAATGATTGACACTGATGAATATGAATCCTCCTGATGGCCAGACAGAGGTGCATCATTACTCTTTAATAGACCTAAAATTGTTGAAAGGCTGTATGCCCATAGCCTGTAAACACCGGGCACCACTCCTAAAGGAAGGGATAGGGAGTGGAAGGCCCTATACTTGGGAAGATCTAGTTCAGCGGGCCCAATTGTAGTGCAAAAGGGTCAAACTAGCCGGTAAATAAGTGAGATTGGGTATCCACCGGCAATTAGGATGGGATAGTAAAAGCACACTATTGGGCTGAGGGATAACACAGGATTTGTTTTCTTTTTTTTCTCTTTTCTCAATGTTTGAGTAAATGGGTTTGTGCCCAGTGGTAGGCGTTTATTGAGGGTAATTATTAATCACTGAATCGGGGGAGGGTTTTACACACTAATATTAGAGGGGATAGAATACGAAGTTGAACCAAATGGTATGGACAAACAAGGGGGGGTCTACTGGGTGACACACAATTATTTTTACACCAGGGAATGCACGAGGACCAATTATCAGTTGTAAAAAGAAGGTAAGGGAAGACACCTTTCTGAATTAAGTTCACTAGATATTATAATGATAATAGTCAATTAATCATTATTATTTTTTTTCCCTTTCTTTTTTTTTTTTTTAAAAACACATTTGCACAAAAATCTAGGGGCAGCAACACTGTAGGAGGAAATAATTGGGGGAAGTGGGCACAGGGAGGGAAGGGCTATAGGGGTTAGGGTTAATTACCGGTAGGATACCGATAAATAACTCACTATAACGGATTCCACATTGCACTGCACTAGGTCTTGAGAAGGCTAGAGCATGACGACCATATAAGTAGGGAGTATACATCAATTTATATCAATTTATAGATATAAACCTCCGATAGAGATGCTCAATAGTAGAGATCAAGAAACAGTGGAATCTGGGATATATGTACAAGCAAATGAATGTTGGCCAGATGAAGCTCATCAAGATAGCAACAGTAATGTTAAAACTAGTTATCTCAAACAGTTACAAATATGAATTCCAGTTGAGGTAGCATAGAAATAAATAATGGCCGCCTATTCTACTTCAAATATGGATCCCTTTGTCATGTATTTCGTCTGCCTATCCTTCTTTTTTGCGCCCCCACTTGACTCGATCCTTGGGGATTTCCCTGGCTCGAGCCAAGTGAGCTGCCCCTATGGGGCAGCTTTTAAATTGGAGCATGTCAGGGTGCTTAGGTGCCCTGGATGCTGTTTTTTCGTGTTATGTTCTATGTTGTAGGTATGTATGTTATGTTCTATGTGCTAGGTGTGGTTATTGGGAACAGGTCAATGTGGCAATGTGTTTGATTTGTGCGTTTTTTTTTATCTGGTCAGGGGTGGGAGGGTCGCCTAAGCACGGCGAAGCTATCACAGGAATTCTAGGAGAAATGGTAATTTGGGGCCCTCATCAAACTTGGACAGAGAAAGCGTACCGGGTGGAAGATCCAAATAGGCAGACAGAGAAAGCTGGACACTATGTCCTCAGGTGAATCTCGTATTCGTATAGCAACGCATAATGTTCAAGGCCTGAATGCGCCCGTGAAAAGGCGAGTGGCTTTCAATCACTACCATTACCAAAAAACAGATGTGCTTCTCCTTCAAGAAACGCATTTCCCTCATAGTTATAATCCATCCTTTATACATAAGTACTATACTCAATATTATTTAGCGAATGCGGCAGATAAATCAAAAGGGGTAGCCATAATATTTGCAAAACACATCAACTTTCTCGTACAGTTAGAGATTAAAGACCCCGAAGGACGTTACATATTGTTGAAGGGCACCATTGGGGATCAGTTGTTCACGTTTATTTCTTACTATGCCCCAAACACAGCGCAAATTGCATTCTTCACCCACGTTTTCACCACTCTCTTCCCTCATATAGAGGGTATAGAGGTAGTGGCTGGAGATTCCAATCTGGCTCTGGACCTTAGTATCGACAAATCACACCCCCAGGGTACTGGATTGAAATACCCACCCAAACATGGATTTAAACTGGCAAAGCTCCTTCAAGCGCACCACCTTGTGGACGCGTGGCGAGAGTGTAACCCCTCCAAGAGGGACTACACCCACTTTTCCCACGCTCATTCTACATATGCCCGTATAGACCATATATTTGTTCCTCCTCGGATGTTGGTGGGCATTAGATCTGTGCAAATTAGAGAGACCAGTTGGTCGGATCATGCTATGGTCGTGATCACCTCTTCTTTGGCCTACCCCACCCGTGGACAATATCATTGGAGACTGAATGAGGCATTTCTTAGTGACCCGAAGGTGGTGGCGGAAGTAGAAACCCTACTGACTGAATATTTTCGTATCAACACCCCTTCAGTGTCCTCGTCCATTACCAACTGGGAGGCACATAAGGCCATCTTGAGAGGGCACTTTATTTCCATTGCGACGCGTGAGAAACGCCAGCGAACCTCCCATATCTCCAAATTAGAGGAGGAACTAAGGGCTCTGATAAATGTACATAAACACAATCCCACAAAGGCCCTTAGGGACAATATAGATCAGACCCGGTTGGCTTTGAACTTGACACTCACAACGGTGGCAGAACGAAATCTCCGCTGGGCTCAGCAGAGATTCTACTCGCACAGAGATAAGGTGGGGCACCTTTTGGCTGTGAGGCTAACTCCTAAGCCTTGGAGCCATAAGATCCCTAGGTTGAGATGTGCGAGTGGAAGTTACACGCAGAATCCTAAGGTGGTGGTCCAGGTGTTCGAATCCTTCTATACTAAGCTATACACCAATATCCATGATATACAAAAAAATTATCAATACAGCAATGGATACGAACTTTGCCAATTCCTAGTCTAGAGGCGGAACATATAGCCTTATTTGAAGAACCAGTCACGCAAATAGAAATCAAGCAAGCTATTAAACAGACAAAAACATCTTCAGCCCCAGGACCAGACGGTTTCTCATCTGGTTACTATAAAAAATTTGAAGAAATACTTCTCCCCCATCTTGAATCCTTTTTTTTGGCTATCGGTAGGGGAGAGCCTATGAGTTTGCACATTAATGAGGCATTTTTAAGCTTAATTCCTAAACCCAATAAAGATCATGGGGAAATAGCCAATTACAGGCCTATATCTTTGATCAATAATGATCTAAAACTGCTCACAAAAGTGCTAGCCAATAGATTAAATTCTTTTCTATCCACCTATATACACTAAGATCAAGTGGGGTTCATAAAGGGGAGGCAAGGGCCAGATCAAATCCATAGGGCAATTAACATACTATCTTTATTGAGATCAGGATGGGATAATACTCCAATTTCCACTGGGTTTTTCTTATCAGTGGACCTTCAAAAGGCCTTCGACTCAATATCCTGGACTTATCTTTTTACACTTTTAGAAGAATGGGGCTTTGGGGCAGGGTTTATTCGCTTGCTACGGAACTTATATTCCTCACCTGTAGCCACCATTAAGATGCAGGGATTTAAATCAGCCCCAATACCGATAAATAAGGGTACTAGACAGGGATGTCCCCTGTCACCCCTATTATTCGCATTAGCGATTGAGCCGCTGGCTATTTCGATAAGGGAAAACCCAGACATTAAAGGAGTGCACTGTGGACCTAGAGAACACAAATGCGCCTTATTTGCAGACGACTTATTGCTGTTCCTAACCCAACCATTGATTACACTTCCCAATGTAATGGCATCCTTGGAGAGTTTTTCGAAGATGTCGGGGCTCTATATAAATCCAGCTAAGTCTGTGGCTTTGAACATAAATTTGCCCCCAGAGATGGTGACTACACTGAAGGGTGCGTTTCTGTTCTCATGGCCGGCATCTACGATACCCTACTTGGGGATTAATTTGACCCCCTCCTTTGACTTATTGTACCAAGCGAATTTCCCTCCCACTTTCAGGAAACTGAGGGGGGACCTGGAGAGGTGGTCTTCACACAATCTTTCATGGTATGGGAAAATAAATGCTATTAAGATGACTCTGCTTCCTCGTCTGCTATACCTCTTTAGGGCCCTCCCTATCCACGTCCCTAGATCCGAACTGGCTTCCTTTCAGGCTATTCTAATGAAATTTATATGGGGGGGAAGGGGTCACCGTCTACCTAGAGTCACACTATATAGCGCCAGAGAGTCTGGGGGGCTAGGGGTCCCAAATATATATCATTATTATCGGGCCGCACGGATAGCTCAGCTATCTGCTATTTATGTAGCGGAGGAACCACCAGATTGGGCTCTTATGGAATCCAAGGCAGCTAGAGCTATTTAATGTCCGCTGTTGATCAGAAGCCAAATCTATCCTTAAAGTTCCGAAAGTTTCTAAAGCGCTTTGGCTTTGAATGTGAGTTGCTGATTTTTCATGTTTTTTGAGGCCCCTTGATAGTATCTTCAAATCACAAAATTCTGTGTTAGTCCAAACATTGTCGGTAGTGCAGAACAGAAGACAGGGAAAGCAGTAAAGACGGTTTTTGGTAGCACACCACACAGCCAGTCTTTTCATGTCACAGGTCAAGACTGAGCACAGCAACAAGACACAAGGTAGTTTCTGTTTAGGGGACGGCCATACAAGAAAAAACTGTAAATAATTTTAACAAAAATAAAAAAACACAATTGATTGCTAGTAGCAATATATTAATGTGAGACCATCTAGATCATGGCTCAAAATTTCCACTCGCCCCCTCGCAATTGGCGAGTGAAAATTGCGTGGGGAAATCCAGGGTGGGGGGACTTCCGCCGCTTCGGCAGCGCCGATCGCTGTCTGTTTCCTCCACCCGCTTCTTGGAGCGGCACCGCAGCCTCCGACGGCCGGGCGGCTGCTCCCTCGGCCCTGGCCACGCCTCCTC
>NW_017306530.1:420215-435037 GCF_000935625.1 Nanorana parkeri
TCGGCATTACACCACTGGCCTCTGCACTCTGCATTGTTACTGATCTCTGTTCTCTGTGTCACACCACTGACCTGGCGGAGTTAAGGGCGGGGCACGGTAGGGGTCAGGTGGGGCGACTCTTAAGGCCTGGCTAGTAGCTCAGGACTTGAAATTTTGAGCCCTGATCTAGATCATGCACTGGAGATAGGGGGATGTTCTTACCAGTTTATCATGTGTGATTCAGTTGGCATAACGTCGTATGACCCCAGCTTCACATGACATAATAGCATACGATGTGTAAGAGGTGAAGGAAGAAAGGGAATAGAGCAGAGGGAGGAGGAGAGGGAGAAGGTAAAGGAAGAGGATAGAGGGAAGAAGAGATGAAGGAGGAGGAAGAGAAAGAAGAGGTCACATTGGCAAGGGTCGCCACCTACTACCTCCATGTGGCAGCACTTCCACCTCTGCTTTTAGACTTGCGTGCAATTTTTTTTTTGGACAGTCCTTATTCAGGGAAAGGTAAGCAGCCTATGACCATTGGATTCTACACTTAATTTTCACTGCCGTCTGCCTTCCCCCTGCATTGTGAATGGGCAGGCAGCCTATGGCAGTAGGTTTCCCTCCTCAGCTATGCCCCCAGTACCCTCACTATAATTAAACAAATAGTGAAAAAGAAATTCTGGCTGCTTAGTGCCTAGGAGGAACATTGTGCTGTCAAAGCAAAGAAATTGCAGGCACGCGTCTCTGCTCTGTGGTGCCCGACGACAACATCAATAACTAAGTAGTTATAGGAGAACTATGGAATCAGGGCTTTTCCCCATAGTTCTCCTAAGGGTAACGGGAGGACACAAACTAGCGTCCTCCCCTCACCCAAAGCTCAGTATAGCAGTATACTGAGATGCCGCAGCCGGGATGGATCCCGTCTGGATTACTGTCTGGATCCCTCCAGCTGCGTGAGTGACAGCTGGCTCTGCTTATCCAGAGGCAGAGCCAGCTGTACCCGCCCCCTCCCTGTCCGTTTCGCCAGTCAGCGCTGGAGGATCGGACAGGGGAGGGGGAATCCAGGGAGCCGTGAGTGACAGTCACGGCTCTCTGCAGGGACAGGATCGAGAAGTGATATGTTCGCTCACTTCCCAATCTATTGAGCCGACCTATGACAGTTTCATTGTCACACATCGGCTACAACTATGAGGCTGAGTGATTTTCACTCGCCTCATAGTTCTCCTTTAAGAAAAACAATAAAAAATTATAAATATGGAAATAAAAATGAACAAAAAAAACAAAAAAATAACAAGTAAAAAAAAAGAAAAAGAAATGGTGGTTGGGGATCTCCCACTCTGGGTCCATCCAGGCCAGGAAATTCCTGTTATATTACATGGGAGGTGTTGCATGGGCAGAAGTTGCAGCGGCCCCTTATACAGGTGAAACTCAAATAATTAGAATATCGTGCAAAAGTTCATTTATTTCACTAATGCAACTTAAAAGGTGAAACTAATATATGAGATAGACTCATTACATGCGAAGCAAGATAGTTCAAGCCGTGATTTGTCATTATTGTGATGATTATGGCTTACAGCTCATGAAAACCCCAAATCCACAATCTCAGAAAATTAGAATATTGTGAAAAGGTGCAATATTCTAGGCTCAAAGTGTCCCACTCTAATCAGCTAATTAAGCCATAACACCTGCAAAGGGTTCTTGAGCCTTCAAATGGTCTCTCAGTCTGGTTCAGTAATCACAATCATGGGAAAGACTGCTGACCTGACAGTTGTGCAGAAAACCATCATTGACACCCTCCATAAGGAGGGAAAGTCTCAAAAGGTAATTGCAAAAGAAGTTGGATGTTCCCAAAGTGCTGTATCAAAGCACATCAATAGAAAGTTATGTGGAAGGGAAAAGTGTGGAAGAAAAAGGTGCACAAGCAGCAGGGATGACCTCAGCCTGGAGAGGAGTGTCACCATGTGGCAGTTGCTGGTGTATATTAGTGGGTGTGGATTTGATACTCCCACATCCAGCTGGGGTTACAGTATACCCTGTGGACCAATTTGCACAAGCAGATACTTCTTTAGGGATCTTTGTCTTTTTGTGGAGATTTCAAACTACAGTTAACATTATTATAGAAGTGTTAGTAGCAACAACTTCCGGCATACTGTTTAAACATGGAACATGCAACTTGAGTCACCAATAAAAAATACACAAGTGCTTTATTACAAACTGGAGCATTTATGTTATGCACAATCAGAAAAAGAAAACACAAAAACTCTTTAACAATGTTTAAAAGTGGTTTGGCATTAAAAAAAAATAATAATAATCAGAAACACTAATCACTAATCATATATAAAGGCACATTTGTGATTATGAATAAGGTAGAAATTATTATGTGGAAACTTATGTTACTTTCCTTTAACCTCAGTAAATGTTTAATAAAAATGCAGGTTTCTTGTGAAACTCTAGTTATATCACTCATTTGTATAAGTAACATTCAGAGAAATAAAGCCTAGGATGGCATTTGCTTTGCATTTGCAAAGTTGTTCTGTGGTTTGTACTACAGCACAGGTCCCTGAAAGGATTAAAGGGCCCATTCTGGTAACCCATGTGGGTTCTCACAAGGGGAATCTAAGAAAAATGCATTGTAGATCTTTGCCATTTGGCAGTAAAAAAAAAAAGCCAATTCTTTGCCTTCCTCCACTACTTGTCTAGGCTCATTGAAGTAAGAGCAGGTCCCAACCAATGAATTTAACTATAGCATTTTGAATGTTGTAGATATACTATACATTCCAAAGTGATACACCATAAATAATCTTCTTATTGTGAACTAAAGCTGATTTAAATCAGTATGTGTTTATGTTTCTAACATTATTGTTTCTATGTATAGTTTGTTATTATAGATGTACTGTATATAGAGTCACCATATCTTCTCTGCTTCCTGCTGTGGTAAGCTACACAACAACTGTGCCTTACTGTTCATCTCTCTCAATTCAAGTCTCAGTCAGGTCTGACTTATGGAAAACAGTACACACTTTGTGCCAGAGATCTTAATTTCAGCAGCTATTAATCAAGGAGCTTGAATTGCAGTGAAATACTGATTATCTAGTGGCTAAGCTGTACATCTGTACGACAGATATTTCCTTTAACTGTTTATTGGTTATAACAGTGCTGAAGATACATTGCTGAGTCACAGTTTGTAATGTCCAGAAGACAGGTTACGAATTTCCACCTAGAAAGAGCTTATATGATCAGAAAGGATCCCCAGGAAAATTTTTTGGTGGAGATGGAGACCAGGAGCTACTCTGGTAGGAAAATGTGCATATGTGTCGAGCAACAGAGGAATTTTTCTACAGGTCCTCATAGTCAATGTACCCAAGGCTGGACTCAAACTATCTTAGGCTGTCACTCTTTAACCCCAGTTAATTGGCTTGCTCTTGGTATTACACTAACAATATCAGAAGGCACATTCAGACAGAAAAGCTTTGTTTGGCAGGTTGGCTACTTTGCTTTCATACACATAGAACTGATGATTGAGGTAAACTGTTGTTTTATTCTGTTTGCAGTTCGATTCTTGGTGTACAGACTCAAATTTAAGCATACAGTACACTATTCTTCTAAAAAAAAAAAATACACAGACTGTACAAGGACAGCTAAATTGAGGACTGCATTTGAAGGGCGGCGGTCTGGAACCTTTTATTATATGTGGGAATGCACTACTGACAATTAGCAACTTGATGAGTAAGGTGACTGTGTGTCACCCCTGGTAGCTATGCCACCCTATGCCAAGGCCTATGTTGGTCAGGCAGAAAATGAGCCCTGAATGTACCACACTGGCAGTGATATTTCTTGCATATTACATATCAAGTGGGCTTAATGTGTGTATCAAAATATGTCAATTTCATATGTAATTTCATGATAAGTTAAATATTTTTGTAGAAAATATTAAAAAATGTTGTAGAATTTCGATACAAAGCTACGAGTCATTGGGAGACAGCCTAAAGATGCTGCAGAATTGCCATACTGGCAGTGTTCACAGCATGGAATGCATGATATTTGACATAAGAACACGAGTTTAGTGCTGGGCCTGATTTATGGTATATTCAATATGCTAGTATTAATTTATAACAATGGAAGTGGCAGAATCATTTTGTAAACAATAAAACCACATAGAACAGTAGGGAGCTTGGTTCTTTAGTATTACATTGTACATTATATATATATTTAAAACATTTACATAAAAACAATCAAAGTTAGTGTATACTTGTTTTATTAAAGACATAAATTACTAAAATATAGAATTGGTGCTGGAAAATATATTTATGATAAGTAGGTTTTGTATTTGGCAAATTTATTTTTATAATTATAATGTGTGTAGGGTTTTATTGCTGAGAAAAAAAACAGATAGAAAGGAGCAATTTAATGTACAAGACCTGAATCACATTGTGCTTTTTTGTTGGAAGCAGATATTTGCAAAGCTCTCCCATATCTTCACTCTGGATATCCCAAAGTAAGTATGACTGAGCACTATAAAGATGTATTAAAGTAAAAAGACTACAGGGTTCTGGGACCCTTCCCATGCAGTTATATTACATTTCTTCATTCATTTTTATTCAAATTTTTTAATTAAATGAACGAGGTTCAGTAGATCGAGAAGTGAGCGAACACATACCGGCGTTCGCTCACTTCTCGATCCTGTCATAGCTCTCTGCCGTGACAGGGGAGGGGCTGGATCCCCCCCTCCCCGCACCGATCCGCCAGCACTGACTGGCAGATCGGACAGGGGAGGGGGCGGGTACAGCTGGCTCTGCCTCTAGATAGATGCCGCAGCTGGGCGGATCCAGACATAATTGTCGGGATCCGCTTCAGCTTCTCAGTATACTGCGAGCAGTAGCTCACAGTTTACTCTGGCGTCTCAGTATACCGCGAGCTGTAGCTTGCGGTATACTGAGCTTAGGGTGACGGGAGGACGCTAGTTTGTGTCCTCCCGTTACCCTAAGGAGAACTATGGCGAAAAGCCTTAACCTCATAGTTCTCCTTTAATGTCTTCTGAAATTAAAATGGTCTTGAAGCCACAGAAGGAGGATATGGTGGAGCTCAGCCAATGATAAAGAAAAGCTTAATGCATGGACGTGGGACATCCCACTTTTTGGAACACTTCCTAAAACACCCACCAGATACAGAAGGGTTCGTATGCAACCCATGGGCATAGTGTGTCTGGGTTATCATTAGAACAGGACCACACTGTATTTTTTATTCTGATAAAAAACTAAAAGATTAAAAAATAAACCTGTCAACGCAGTTTCAGAAATCAACTAATAAAAATAACAGCGAGAAAGCTCGATCTGGAACTTTAAACTAATAAGAATTTGTTCACACACAAAGAGAAATGTAAGTTTGAGAAAAAACTATTTGGTAGTATCTGTTTCCAATGCACTTACATGCTATCGCTGCTGTTTTAAACTAAAACACAATGGCAGTAGCTTTAAAAAGGTACTTCTTGGTTTAAACTTCCAGCTACAAATTATTTCTGTTTTACTTTATACAGAGAGTGGACATACATCAGTTTAAAAAAAAAAAATTATACAAGAATTTAAAAATACTCATATCTATTAAACAGAAACTAAAATATAATACAAGAGTAGTAGGAGGAGTCAACAGCATAAGGTACTGCAAATCTCCTAGCACCTTATGAATTAAGAAATCAGCTTCTGCTGCTGTAGAGAATCAGTGCATTCTTTTATTTTATACATTTTATTTAATTTTAAAGTGCCATAAAGGAATCTGATTGTCTTTTCTCTGTCAGTAGGCAAGGACCAGTAAAACAGAGCAAAGGATGTGCTTTCCAATAGTGCACTTTACTTTTTTCTTGTTGTACAATAGTGAGGTACATGAATATAGTATTTGGCTTTTCAGGTTAGAGAAATAGCACCATATTTGAATAGTTTGATGATATTAAGTCCTTCTCATGCATACTTGACAGCGGCTGACATGTGTGCGGAGATCTCCAGCTTTCAGGGTTGAAGGTGTAGGTTTTCTAGGAATATAAAACAAATTTGAACACATTAGTCAATAGAAATATTTGCTTGCAACTTCGATTACAAAGGGATATTCTAAATGCTATATAATGCAGCTCATCACTATAGGACAATTCATTTGTAATTGTTAGAGTAAGAACATAGTAGAGATCCTTGATTGTAACTGGTCCTATACAAAAAAGTCAAATAGAGAGTCCCACCGCACTCCTGAGCGAGAAGCCCCATATATTGTGGGGGGCTGCTGAAGTGGCCGTGGATGGCGCCACCTAATACTTGCGAAATCCTTTTACATATTCTAGCAGGTCATATCACCATACGTGGCCACGCGTGAAATGACCTGCTAGAATCAATAAAAGGATTTAATTTTGACGAAAACTTGGAGTACTGGTGACCATTGTTTTCTGCTTTACAAAGGAGTGTCTGTGTTGGTTTCTGAATCAAATATTGAACACTTAGATCATTCTTCTATCATCTGTCATCTATGAGAGGCAGACTACTTATACAGTTTGTGAATTGTCTAGTACATTCTAGTTTGGATACATTTAGCAACACTAGTCAAATTTTATCTGATACGAAGTCCATACATTATAGTTCGGTGCATAATTGTGTCAATATTGCTTGGCTCATAAGATTATATTACTGGGTTGAGGTCAGTCACCTATCAGCCTGCCTGCCCCTGAAGAGCTTCCAGAATCTCTGTCTCAGTGTGTCTCCTGCCCCCTAGGCACACCAGCTTCAAAACAGCAGGCTAGCATTTTGCCTGGGCTTTGGGGTGCTTGGGGCGGACTTGTGGTACTGAGGAGTCACCAAATGAGATGATTGAGGAGAAGAAAGGAGAGGTGACTGGTCTGTCACCTTCACCATGATGCAGGACACGGGGTGGCACCACCAACTCCAACGGTGTGCTCTGTCCTGCATCCTTACCAATTGCCAGCAAATTTGCCCAGTGGGCTGTGAAGGAGATGTACAGTCCCTACTCATGCTTGCTGGATCACATGCCTATGATTATGTGGATCCTGCTGCTGACCACATAGTCTAGTGAGAGCTCAGGCATAGGATTCTGGGCATACAAATAGTGGTTGGGTATCTGCCATTGTGGTGCAGCAATGCCCTAAACGTGTGGAAGGAGGCTGACTCAACTAACAGGAATAGGAGCAGCTGTAAAGCCAACAGTTTTGCTAAGCTGGCATTGAAACGCTGGGCATGGGGGTGATTAGGGGAATCTTTTTGTCTATTCCAGCACCTGCAGAAGAGACAACTGCCTGGTCAAGGATGTCGCTGGAGACGGTAAGGTTCGGAGATTTACAGTAAGCTTTAAGCCTACACTTTGCCATTCTCAGTGTGGCTCCATACTGCCGCTCTACTCACTCAATTAAGGAGCATTTTTTGGGAGGTGAAATTTGAGGAATGAGGAGGAGTAGGAGGGCAGGCCTTTTGCTGCTAACAGGTATAATTGAGGAACTGCTCACACAGAGCTCTTTTGGTGCATGTGTTTTCTCACACATGTAATAGCCAAATAGCTGTTAATTTTAACACAATTAAAAGCTCAATGCTGCAGGCAGAGGCTGCAGATTACAATGGTGCTGTCAGCAGCACATACATTAAAAAGAGGTTTACACTGAAGAGCTCTTTTAATTTTCTTTCAATGTGGGGTTTTGTTTTATTCACATCCAAGACTACCTAAGAAAGTCAAGTAGTAATGTAAAATAAAAAAAACAAATATTGATCCATAACATCACATAAAGCTTAAAGACATTTCCCAAGCATGCATTTGAAGGGATTGGTGATTTTCCCATGTCACCCTTGAAAGTACATAAATCATGAGAACCACCTACCAGCTGTACAATATTTTTTTATATTTATTTTTATATTTATTTTTGCATTGGTACATGTCTCCCAGAGCAGTTTAAATTTGTACATTTTTGATGGGTTATGATGGGTTCGTGAGTAGCCCGCAAACTTCATCCAAGCACATGCACCCATGCCTTTTTGCTATTACAATTGAAGCAATATGTAATTAGCTTGTAGTGGTTAGTCACATTCTAATTAACTGAAGATGTTTCACTGCTCATCTAAGCAGCTTCTTCAAGAAGCTGCTTGGATGAGCAGTAAAACATATGCAGTATTGCAGAACAAGTCCAGTTGAGTGTGACTATGACTAACAACTACTAACTATATGATGACCTGGATAAATGAGAACCTTTACAGACATATTGCTATTAGATTTTCCCATGGTGTGAGAATTAGGTGAGTGTTAGATTTTCTTAAAACTCAACCTTTCAAAAACAGCTCATAATATGTCCTCCTGCTCATGCACCTTCCCCCAACTTTTCCCTTCAGATTGATAACACAACTATCCATCCCTCCCCCCATGCCAAGGTCCTAGGTCTCATCCTTGACTCGGACCTAACCTTTCTTCCCCACATCAAATCACTATCCAAATCCTGCCGCCTTCACCTTCGTAACATCTCCAAAATACGCCCCTTCCTCACCAAAGAAACCGCAAAATTACCAATCCACTCACTTGTTATATCTCGTCTTGACTATTGCAACTCCCTCGTCATTGGCCTACCTCTACACAGCCTATCCCCCTTCAATCTATCATAAATGCTGCTGCTAGACTCATTCACCTAACCAACTGCTCAGTGTCTGCAACCCCCCTCTGTCAATCCTTACACTGGCGTCCAATAGCCCAAAGGATAAAATTCAAAATATTAACAACCACTTACAAAGCCACCCACAACTCTGGCCCTGGCTATATCTCCAACCTGGTCTGAAAGTATATCACCCTAACCGTCCCCTCCGCTCTTCAAAAGAGCTCCTGCTTTCCAGCTCCCTCATCAACTCCTCCCATGCTCGCCTCCAGGACTTCACTAGAGTCTCTCCCATCCTATGGAACTCTCTACCCCAACCTGTCCGTCTATCTCCCACTCTGACTGCCTTTAGGCGATCCCTTAAAACTAATCTCTTCAGGGAAGCCTATCCCACCTCAACCTAGCCACTGAACTATAACTTTCTCAAACAATTCACCCCCACACAGATACCTCCTCATGTATCACTTGCCCCTCCCTTTTAGATTGTAAGCCCTCACGGGCACGGCCCTCCTCACCATCTTGTCTTGAATTGTATTGTGATTTGTAATGTCTTCCTTATATTGTAAAGCGCTGCGCAAATTGTTGGCACTATATAAATCCTGTATAATAATAATAATAATGGTGTCTAATTATTGCCTAAGAAAGATTATTTTTTACCTTTTCTAATAACTAACCTACTGTATGTTACCCAATAGCTTTTGAGGAAGATAGTATATTTTTTTTATATCTGCATGCTTCACATGATACAGATACTTTGTGTGGCTGTCAAACATCAGTAGCAATCAAATCTGGTCATCACCATGGGTGGCAAAACTCCAATGCAGACTGGGCAACCCCCAGCCAGTCTGCTCGTGGAGGGACAGCTTTTAGAAGGGGCTTCCACAAACTATCAACATCCTGCTTATTATTCATTTATAGTTTTAAGGTATGTAACATACAATTTCCTGACAAATCATGGACTGTAACTCACTTAAACATTTCATCCCTCTCGATTGTAGCCAGCCAAAAGCTGTATGTATTGGCATAGTAGTTGCAGGTTCCTCGTCCATGGCACTCAATAAATGGTGCACTACGGAATTCCTCTAGACAGGAGCCTGGAGATGCCAAAGCTTGGCCAGAACCTTCAGCACCAGCGCTGGTTTGCTAGTTTCAAAAGATAAGTTGCTTGTTAGGAAAGTAACACAGTAAGAACATTTACAATGCAGTTCCATATGTAAAATCACAAAACTCACCATTACAAATGAATATCCAATCCACAATGAAATCCACCCATCTGGACATTGAGGGATCTGAATTGTTTGACTATGAACTGCCATCACCATGGCAGGTGCTTCACAAACACTGCATCTATATTATTAAATGGAGAACCAAACGTATGTCATTTTGTTTACAAATAATACCCAAAGTACCAAAACTATCAATTGTCATGCTGTTGTCTTTTTGTATGTTGTTAAGCAACTGAAACTGTAAGAACATACAAGATATTTTACATGCCAGCCGCCCATTTGTATGTTCATCAGTAGATTTCAATCCATCTATTATCCTTCCAAAGCTATAAAATTCACTCACAGAAGAGCCATACAGATTTTCTGCTAGAGTTTGAAAGGTAACACTGTGATCCGTTTGATGTTTTTGCAGCAATTCTTTTTTTAAATGTGGGTAAGAGATGCCCAGAGCTGCCTAGCTACCATTGTGCAGGAAATGTAAGCACTACAGGAGAGCTCAGTTGCAAAGAATGAAAACATGTCAAGGTAATTTAAGACTGTAAGTACCATTATATTCAACACCGGCAAATCACAGCCAGTACTGAGCAGCCATACTGACTTTACATTTTAATACTGTCTATCTATCTATCTATCTATCTATCTATCTATCTATCTATCTATCTATCTATCTATCTATCTATTTATCTATCTTTCCTATCTATTTATCTATCTATCTGAATTAAAGTGTCTATATAATGAACAGAGTAGTGAAATTAAATAAGTATAGATTTTCTTGATGTGCTAAATGTACCTGGCCAGTGTTTTATCCTCTCCATCAAAGCACTTTGCTAACACTTAATCCCTCCAACCCCAAATATAACACTTTACTAGACCCCTTGAGTGAGGCTAACACTAATTTAAACCCCTACACTAAACTCTAATGTTAACCTCTATTCTGCATGCTCACTGTATCCTGTCCTGGAAGACTGTGAATTAGAAGCAAGCAGTCCTGTGCCAAATCAGGTCGTACCAGGAACCCAGCATCTTCAGAGAAGTATATGAGTGTATTTATCTGTGCAGACTTGCATAAAGGGCAATTAATCCAAAATAAAACAGCAATTTGCCTTTTTTTAATTTCTACCAATAGAAAACAGCAAAGAGTACTACAGTACAAAAGATGGCATACTATTTCCATAAATTTTAAATATTACAATTGCATATAATTTTGTTACATTTTAGATCCTTCTCAGATCGCCCCCTAGCTATAAAATGTGTAAAGGTCTACTTACCTGCTAATGAAAGGCTTGATTTCGTCCCCTGTGATAGGAGCCATGCTCATTGGCATTGGTTCAGGTGTTGAGAGCCAATAGGAATAATCATTTCTTGATGCGAAGTTGCACACATTATTAATGTTGCAGAACAGGAAAGGCATTGTGCTGAATTTACGTAGGCAGCTTCCAGCAGCACCTTGAAATCAAACAACTGCATTATTACAGTGAAAGGGTACATATTGTGTATTTTCAGTGACCACTGAGTTATCATTTCAGTGTTTCAGTCATTTTTATGTGTCACATTTTTATATTCTTGACTTCTTGGCTTTTATTATTTTTTTTAGTTATAGAAATGTGTAGACCAACAAACAGAGAGATTTTACTGGCTAAGTGCAATTACTAATTATTTGTACTAACAACAGTTGAGATATCAGCCACCCAAGGAGTGTATTGCTTTCAATGTGTCAGAAAACTCATAGACTTACAATGTAAGAAGCAGCATAGCACAACCAGGAAAATATTTTTCAAACATTAAGAGCTAGTGTACACCATAACTGCATCAGAACTGTGTCTATCTGCGCAGCTGCAGTGTGATGTGTTTTTTTAGCTGAAATGGGCTTTCAGGGGCAGTCCAGTGTGTTTGCATTTGTTTGTATGTGTTTTGATGCGTCACGTTGCACTCAGGTGCAGATAAAATGTGGCAAGCAGGATTTTTTCTGCCTGCATCGGAACTGACAGCACTGGTGTAAACAGAGCACCAGAAATCCCAGGAAAGCATTGTGACGCGATTTTGATGCAACTGCCAAACTGAACGGACTGTATCACTACTGCATCTGGTTTGGAACTAGCCTTAACTCATATTAACATAAATATATTTACATCAAAATGATCTCTTTTACATTTTCATGTTTACCTAAAAACACTACATATTCCCTTTATGTGAAATGCCAGAAACAGCCACTGCTCCAAGCTTGCTCCCATGATGGACTATAATCTCACTTTTAGTTTACCCATTTGTATTGATTTAACCCCTGAGTTAAGTGTCACTTTAAGCCATGTCATTACAAGCTGCAGTTTGTTTGTTCAATAACACACATGAACCACATTTTATCCAGGACAGTGGCAATACAGTGGCATATAGAAACTTTAGACAGTGACCCTGGTTTACAAAAAGAATAGAGTATGTTCATTTTCAAAGTGAATATATACTTTGCAAAGTGAATTTTCACTTACCTTAGTGAATGAGGTGAAGCTAAGTGAGAATTCATTTTGTAAAGAATAGCCAATTGTGTGCAAGGAAAAAAACATTTGCAAAGAGAAAATTCACATAGCTTAGTGAATGAGGTGAGGTTGTGCTGACTTCAATCATTCAAAAAAATCCTGTTTTTTCTTTGCACATGTAAATGTAATTGGTATTCCTTGCAAGGTGAATTTCCACTTTATTTCACCTCCTTCAAGATATGTGAAAAGTAACTCTGCAGCAGGGAAATTAGCTTTGAAAGTGAACATACTTTGCTCTTTTAGTAAATCAATCCCTCCACTGTTGATATCTACCCTGTTTCCCTGAAAATAAGACCTACCCTGAAAATAAGACCTAGTACTATTTTTGGGAATTGCTAAAATATAAGACCTACCCCGAAAATAAGACCTAGTTGTGGCCATTGCCAGGGCTGGTGGTGGCATAAGGGGGAACCTGAAGAGCCGTGAGAGAGAATGGAAAAGTATGGGGTGCCAATGAATGGAAAGTATGGCACCCCTGATTGCCTTGATCACCCCATTCTTAACTTTGACATTTTGGATTATTTAATTTGGATGTGCATTAACGTTGGATTGTTATACATTAAAAAAAAAAAAGAACTACCCTGAAAATAAGACCTAGTGGTTTTTTTGTGAGCCAAAAAAAAATATAAGACAGTGTCTTATTTTCGGGGAAACACGGTAACAACTATACTATGTTACATAAATACTATATGAATACTCAGAGCTAGTTAGCTATATTCCAGTGTAATTTTAATTTGGGAAGTGCCACTATTTTATGTCATGATGGCTCTTTTAATAATTTTTCTTTCATGTAAACGATAATAGTGTTCCTGAGGCCATTGAATGAAGCTGAACATGACAGGTTAAATTGCATATTAAGCCAAAACTGCATAGCATGGGGAAAAATTAGAATCCCTGTTAAGTGCTATCCTGGCATCCGACTGAGACATTTCACCTCACTTTTTGCGCTGGTGACAATATTTTCAGCAAATAGTAATGAGGGAAAATATCAACACAGACAGAAATAAAAAAAAAAAGCCTGTTCACAAAGCTGAGCAGTTGAAGCTCAAATTACACACACAGCTAAATGAGTGAGAGAAATGACTTATCCTCTATCCCAGAGCGTCTGATTAAGAGGGCAGAGTCCCCTTGACATGTTATACCACGTTCTATGCATTTGATATTCACTCTTTTAAGCTGCAATTTCTATTCAAATGCATTGTGTCTTGCTCTGTACAGCTCTGTACAAACCTTCAGTTAGAGGAAAAATTTAAAGAAGGAAAGGTTACTGCTGAGCTGTATATTTTTATATTTGTAACAAGGACACAGGCAGTAAAAAAAAAAACGCTGGCAGGAGTTTTAGCCTTACCTTACACTACTGAGAAAAAAGTTTATTTTTTCAGCAAAGCAGCCTGCCTGATAAACATGTAAAAAGCAGCTTAGAGTAAATCACACCAATCTCACCTAGGTCTTGACCATGTGCTCTTTCATTTCCCTGTACATAGAGAAGTGAGTATCCGGTGTATACTGGGACTGTGCCCAGAGGACAAGATGGCTCCTCAGGTGCCTGGCTGTGTCTTGTAACCAGGAATCCATGAGCCATTGACGGAAGTCCAGGTAAACCAATGGGTCCAGGTAAACCATCTGAACCAGGTGGGCCAGGATACCCCCTTGGACCTAATAGCATATAAAGAAAATGCATTTGTGTATTTGCAGCAAATGTATTTGGAAAATGCTTCATTTAGTATTTGCCATTTTTTTTTATAATTCATTATTTTTAAGATATCATACCTGTTGGCCCAGAGAGACCGAATTCTCCTTTTTGCCCGGGGAAACCATCCATTCCTGACACTCCAGGTAGTCCAGGCAGTCCTACAGCACCAATATCACCTACAAAGGGAATAAAGCATTAGTATTTGTTAAACCGGGCAGATTAGTTATTTGTAATTAGCCTAGTTGATTTAGTTAATATTCCAACCTTGCTCTCCCTTAGGACCGTGATATCCAGGAAATCCTTTAGGGCCAGAGGGGCCTGATGGTCCTGGAGGGCCAGGTTCTCCCTTAATTATTTGAAGTTGACCTGCGGGGCCTGGATGACCTTGTGTTCCTAATAAAAATAGAAAAGATCATCAAAAAAACAAATTTGTTAAACAATTTCAGTGATTTATAACTTCAAACGCCCTCAGTAATTCTACACAGCTCAGAAATCTTAAATGAATGAAGAAATCTAGAGTTGCTGGGAAACGTTTTATACCACATGAAGTCTATTAGTCAATGTATAAAAACACAGAAACATAACAATTGTATTAAAAGACCAGATACCACAGATAGTAAGCCTGTTTTAACAGTTTCAAATGCATAAAAAACATAAGCGTTACCTTTATGCTTCTTGAATCACAGCCAAGGCAACCTTGTGACTGCATTTGCCTAATGATTTTAAGTCACTAAATGAGAAGGGGGGGGGCGGTTTGCTTTTACGTAAAAAATAATCTA
>NW_017306530.1:435974-600526 GCF_000935625.1 Nanorana parkeri
TAATGTGGCAGATGAGGTTTAATGTCGATAAATGCAAAGTAATGCACTTTGGAATTAAAAATAAACAAATGGGTTATACAATTATGGGGGTGCCGCTAGGGAAGTCAGAAATGGTAGAAGGATTTGGGGGTCATTGTAGACCACAAACTGAAAGGTAGCTTGCAGTGCCAGGCTGCTGTAAACAAAGCTAGCAGGGTCTTGGCCTGTATTAAGAAGGGGATGTATTGCAGGGACAAGTCTATAATTTTGCCACTTTATAGATCATTGGTTCGACCGCATCTGGAGTACGCAGTCCAGTTCTGGTCACCAGTACTAAGAAAAGATGGCCTTGAGCTGGAAAAAGTCCAGCGGAGGGCAACCAAACTAATTAGGGGTATGGAGGACCAGAGCTCCGTGACAAGGCTAGTAAACTTAAACATGTTCACATTGGAGGTGAGGAGATTAAGGGGGCATATGATCTCCATGTACAAAATGTTCAATGGTGACAGCAACATTGGCGATAAACTATTTAAAATTAACTCCGTTACAAAAACTAGAGGCCATAACCTAAAATTGGTGGGAAAAAAATTCCAGCACAAGGGGCGAAAGGGGTTCTTCACAGTTAGAACGGTTAAGGTCTGGAACTCACTGCCACAGGCAGTGATTTCAGCAAAAAACGTGGAATTGTTCAAGAAACTTTTGGACGATTTTTTAAGGGACAGTAATATACAGGGGTACAAGTACTCCTAAAAAAGTGATCCTATAGGTTGGACTTGATGGACTAATGTCTTTATTCAACCTCAAATACTATGTAACTATGTAACTAAATCTACTATATAATCACCTTTCTCCCTTCCTAGAGGCCCCTTGGCAATATTTTTATAATTTTTATACTTACCTTTTTCAGATGTCTTCATGTTTTAGTGTCAAGTGATCTTCTGGGTCTTTTTCCTTTTTGCTTCTCCTTTGGGCTAGATTGTCCTTAATGATGCAGACTGCGGAGCTGACGTGGTAATGTCAGTACTGCTTTCTGCTTCATTAACAAGGAGATGGGTTCATGACACCCTGCACTCACAGTATGTCCTCAATCTTTCAGGACTGACATCTTGAGGCAAAATGGAATTACTGCAGGAGGACAGCTCTGGATTGAAGTATTGCAGCCTACGCTGTTTTTCCAACACCTGGAGGACATTCCCTTACTCATAAACTAATATACAAAAAAACAATACCTCACTGGAAATTTAAAAGCGACACCTCAACTTTTTTATATGCATTGTGCAACATTTTAGAAACATAGCCCCACTTTTTTCAGCATGCGAGCTGTTAACCTCTTTCATGGATTTTGTGAAACCTGGCAAACTCATGTATAGATGTGGCAAACGGTGAGGAAAATCTTTCAATGGACACACTTGTTATGGTGACAACTGCTTAAGATTAAATTTGCCCTCATTTTGGGGGAAGGGGGGGGGATTATTCACACTTCCTGTTGGGTCTCCAAGACAACCTTATAGGATTTATAACTCTTTCCTACTCTATAAAAAAACAAAAAAAACAAACGTTTTGCCTATACATACACTTTAAGCCATTTTCTCTGCTGATGCCTAACCTTGTCTCTTGACAGTTATCTATCAAATGACAGAATACTTAATAGGCAGTAAAAGCTCTGGCATTTGACAGCTGATGCAAATGACTTATTAAATAGTGGCATGTAAATATAATATACTTTAGCTGTAAGTTTATGTGATTTGGATAATGTTGATGCATCATTTCAGATATTTTTTTATTACTACAGATTTGACTGCTTACTGCAAAACATATTTTGTGCTCTCTGTAAAACAAATGGTATACAGATGCCAGCACTGGATGCCTCATTAGTTTTTGCCACAATGAAAAGGAGAAATTCATCTACATTAAAACATACATATGACTGCTAATGTCAGGAAACAAGTACAGTTGCACATTAACCTCAAGCAGAAGTAAATATAGTTAAAATACCTTTAGGCCCAGGTACCCCAGGATGTCCTAAATCTCCTTTCTCTCCAGTGGGTCCATATGAACCTTTCAAACCTTAGAAAATGGCAATGTGAGAACTGTTATATTATACTATTATAATACAGGGTTTATAATTTTTAGGTGGATTAGATAGATAGATTACCTGGAACCCCTTGAAATCCTGGGGAACCAACATCACCTTTTTGGCCTTCTCTTCCTGCAGTACCAGCATCTCCCTAAAGTAATCAACAGAAAGTCATGAGGTCTCTCCTTAGTGCCACTGAAAAGGAATGAAATATGAAAAGTGTTTATCACTTACAGGTAGACCTTGTATTCCAGATTCACCTTTCACTCCCGGGAAACCAGGAGCTCCAGGCCAACCCTGCTCTCCTTTGTCTCCTTTCAATCCATCATGTCCTGAAGGGCCAGGAACGCCCACAGCACCCGGAGCACCTTAGTCAATTATATATTATGTTACTTGCAAAAACGATGACATTTTATTCAGACTGAAAGCAAATAAGACACAAACATCATAGAATAGGTTAAACAGTCCCTCCCTAGTTGACTAATCTGTTCTGGCTAGAATACCATTGTCTAGGACCAAGGTCAAAAGATTTCTGGCAAGGCTAAAAATAAAACCAATACACAAGTGCACAGGGCAGAAAATGCTGTATAATCTGCTCTCTACTGGATTCTCTTTAACATATATGGAAAGCACAACTGTGCTGGGTTAGGGTAAAAAATGCAGTAAAAACACATGCTAGGGAAGCATATATGACCCAATATAGGGAAAGCATCATGGCCACAGCACTAAGACATGTTGCGCATCAGAAACATTGGCAAAATAAGCATTTAATAGTAAGTAGAAGCCGCCAACAGTACAGAAACACTTTCAAGAGCTGAGCAAGAGTGGGGACTGACAACTCAGACTCCATATATACTGTATTTTTAAAACATTTTCAGTATTTCTTACCACGGAATCCAGGTGGTCCCTGAAGTCCTTTGTCACCTTTTGGACCTTCCATTGCCACCCCGGGAGGTCCAGGAAAACCTGGTTGCCCTTGAAGTCCTTCACTGCCAGGAAACCCTTGATCACCTTTAAGGCCAGGAAAGCCAGGGAGGCCAGGTGCACCAGGTAAACCAGCTTCACCTTTGAAACCTGTTATAACAATTATCTTAGTTTCTTTAAAACTATCCCATTGTCAAAAGTGTTGGCATACATTTTTACAGAAAAAGGGTTGCCTAATAAAGCAAGGTAGAGCTACTCCTGGATAATATTTCTTATAAGATAGCAAAACTTTCACAACAAGCTCATTCATTTCTAGCATATGGATAAGGTTTGGGTTCGCCCCTACCAAGGGTGAACACTGTGGGATTGAAAATATATGTGCAGATTTACCAGGAGGATGTTTGAAAACTTTACCTGACTTCATGACCTTTGAACTATGGTCAGCAGGCATAGAAGGGCCAATAAGGGAATTTTTTGTTAAGCCAGCTCTTTCACTATAAAGGGGGACACAGAGCACTCATGGCTGACAAACTGCATAGGTAGGGAGGACAGTTAGGAAACTGTAGTTTTGTTTATTATTATTATTTCCAGCTCCTTGGGCAATCAGCCCCTTTTCTGTCTTTTTTGTTCTTATTGGGAGTTTTATTTGTGGTTGATTTGAGGTCAGAGGTCACTTTTAGCCTCTGTCCCTTCCACGGCAAACTTTTTTTGTTGCTGCATGGCTTCTTTTTCTTTCTTTCTTTCTTTCTTTCTTTCTTTCTTTCTTTCTTTCTTTCTTTCTTTCTTTCTTTCTTTCTTTCTTTCTTTCTCCTGCCTGTACTCCTTTTCTGTAGTACAATTCAGTCAATTCTCTCTCATTAAAATTGTCCTTCTGCTGAGCAATTTTACATTGCTGAATCATCTGCAGTACCTTAATTCTGAATGAGAGTTTGATAGCAATAGGCCAGTAGCGCGACAAATTTGCATCGGCAAGAACAGGGACAGCCCCAGTAAACTACTGGACAATTTCTGTCTGCTGATCAAAGCAAGTTTTTTTATAATTTGATGATACAACATATGTCACTGCTAAAGGTATCTGAAAAAAAAACGTTTTTCAAACTGAAAAGAATGGGGTGCTGTATGTTAGCCAGGCTAATTGAAAAAAATCAGCCAGACACGTACTACCAGTGTACATTGTTGATGACACTATCCATAAACACGGTACTGTTCTATAACACTAAGTATGGCTTCAAAGCATCCCCAATCATGTTTTTTAATGTATGTATGTATTTTCAATATTGCCCTCAAAGTTGCATGAAAAGACCCTCTTTTCACTGTAGTTTGCCTACTAGCATTAAAGATAGCTAAAATTTAACAGCAAGAGGCACCCCTTATAGACTTCAAAAGGACTCCCCTTTAAGTTCACGTTCCCTGAATTCGAACTAGATTTTCACGAAGCCTTGTCAAATAAAACCCAGGCAGATTTGCCCGTCACTTTTCAAGCAATAAAATGTTAATATTTTTAACACATGTGTGATCATTAGTCACAAACTGCCAAAACTGATGTAAATTATTTATTAATTTGACTAATGGAGAGACTAATAGAAATAGGAAGATGGAGTCAACTTCTCCCTCCAAGGAAAAATGTAATCCTTAAGATAAAAAATAAAGAACAGATTTTTAGCCCAGAAAATCAAGTCCTTGAAAGATTTGTGAGTAGAATAGCTACTATTTGACTAATGGGGTGAAGGTATTTTATTTTCATTTATGGTGAGAGAAAGATGAGGAAAAACCCTGGGATATACAGGCCTGCAATTATCTGTGGATACAATCTGAAAACACTAGCGTTACTCATTCAGAACAAGACAACAGTTATCATACAAGTTCAAAACGCAACAGCAACATCTTTCTAGATGCCAGGCTAGGTTGAGAATTTACATAATATATACAGAATATGTGTTTTCAAAGTTTAGTAAAGAATCACAAACATGATTACAAAGTTTTTGTAATGATATGAAAAAGAGAGTAGAACAAATGTACTTTCATTTTGTGTTAGTGTTGAGGTTTTTTAATAACTGGCCTTGCTGCATTCAAAGGGCAGCATGATGCTTAAATGGTTTGTATTTTCTGTTACCAATAGATTGTTTAGGTGGTACCTAAACTGACAAAACATGACAGTGTTAAGAAAGATACTTGGAGTATTATCCCTTGATTATTATCATACCCTTTTCACCATGTTCCCCAGGGAATCCAGGCAGGCCTCTTCCTGGTAAACCTAAAGATAGTGTACAATATTATGTAAGTTTAAAGAAAAAAGTCAACACTCCCACCAGGTAAATAAAAGTAAAAAATACATGCAAAACAAACACAGTAAAATAGAGCTGGCCAGTCCAAGAATATTTATTGACATAGGCTGATTCAGTCCAGACAGTCCATACAGAATATATAAATATGTATACATCAATCTGTTGCAAAATTTTCTAGGGCTGTAATTAATAAAACATGCACAAAAGTACTTTTTTTTTACCCAGTCACTAAAATGGATATCATAACAGCCAAGTGACTGAATAGTGTTATGGTTTTTACTTAATAACATAGCATATAGAGCAATGATGCACAGTTACCTCTAGCATGGCTGGGCACCTACAGGTACAGATGGGTGACATCTGCTTCTTTTGATGGTTATTGAAAATTCTCAAAATAGTTAGATTCCAATTGTTATGTTTTACAGTTTTCTGGAAGTACCTACTACTGTAAGATCAGAAACTGAGCTGTAGATTGTACAGACTAGGCATGCATGTTTATGATCTGCAGGTAACCTCAGTGCCATTTTTATAAGGGTTGAACAACAGGAATCATAAAGGAAAACCCATGCATGCATCTTCCTCTGCATTTGGTAAGTTCAGGTACCTGCAAAGGTCAGCCTAATACTAGGGATAAGGTTCGTGTTCACTGCTACCATGGACTGGAGCCAAATCCTGCAGGTTCAATATTCACTGTCCCAGTGAATTTAGGTGCAGATTCTCCCAGGAGAATGTTTTAAAGCCACAATGCACTATATGGTCTTTAAATTATTACCAGCAGGATTAGAAGGGCCAATAAGGGGGTTTTAACCAAAAAAAATCTATTCCATAGCCAAATAAGTGCTGCCAGTGTACTCTATTGCTGAGACTGTCCACAAAGGATTCTTGTATTTCTGAAGGTACCCTTGATGTCACATGAAAAAACCCTCACCCCCTTGTATGATATTTTTTGCATTAGTACTTATCAAATATGGCAGTACCTTGCTTCCCTTTGTTTTACAGTAGTTTGCCTATTAGCCTGATACATGCCCAGAGAAATGGGACTCTCTTCCTTCCACTACCCCTACTTCCCCATAGACTTCAATGGGATCTGATACTAAGGGGTCTATTCACAAAGCTGCCGAGGGCAGCCGAGTGAATGACCGATCAGAAGTGAAGTGAGCCGAACACCGTTCGGCTATTCACTTCAGGCTGGTACGGCTGATTTCAGCCGTATATCGGCTGAAATCAGCCGTACATCGGCTTGCTTCGTGTGGCTTCGGATCAGCCGAACATGCTCAGCATGTTCGGCTGACCCGAAGTGCAGAAGGAGTTCGACTCAGCCGATCCAACATCTGGATCGGCTGAGCCGAACCTCCGGCAGGCTTCACACTGCTGTTCGGGCTATTACTTCCCAGGATTAACCAGTTCCTACCTATAACATATGCCTGTTTCCAATCCGAGGGTTTTGTTTAACATTGATCATGTTATATCTATGGGTACCTTTGGGTTTGTTTGAATTAAGTTACTTGTCAATCACTTTGGACACAACTAGCTTTGCTTCACTTGTTGTCATGATTACTGCAAGTGTTATCTAACTCTATCACATTTTTAATACAGGTCCACCAGAGATAATTTAATTATTTTATACAATTTATAAAGCTAAATGAAATGAAATACCCAGCACTTCCAGGTATGTGGAATATGTGAGTGACTTACCCTTTCTCATGAGACAGCACTGGTGCTTCATGAGTGGCCCAGTGCTGAAACATGGGACCAGAGAAAGAGTCCATAGCCCTGTGTAAGTTCTGAGAAGTTTGTTTAGAGCTCACCTAGGGCTTTCTTACCCCACTTGACAAACAGAGCAGCACAGGTCAAAGGAAAGTCACTTTAAACCTAAGATATTCTTACAACATTGTTTACTGGAAACTAGTGAATTGGGCCATGAAAGTGGATCAGTGACTGCCATTTTTCATTACTTGCTCTTTTGCAGTTGACAGATATTTTATATATGGATGATAACAAATCTTAACTTACCATGATCACCCTTTTCACCAGGTGTTCCTGGAATTCCATCAAGGCCTGGTTCACCCTTTTCTCCAAATGAACCAGGAGGTCCCTGAATTCCAGGTTCACCTATAAGAATATAAAATAATTTTTATCATATTCATATTGCTTTCAATTTACTAAATAAGTACTGGAACTCAGCAAAGAAAATTACAGGCATTTATGATTTTGAAAAAAATGTGCTTCAAAGAAAGTAAGAAGGAAAGATACGCATTGTCCTAACATGTTTATTAGATAGGTTTTTGTGGTTTTCAAATTTAAATTGCATGTCAAGGCAAAATAAACAAAAAGAAATCATCAAATCTCTGCCAAACATGCACATTACCCCATGTTTTCTCCCTTTAACGACTCTACAAGTAAAGAAAAATACCTATTGATTTACCAGAAATGTATTTAGTTCTTAACGTCTTATTGTAGGCTGACAGCACACAGCATTTTGTGGACCAAATAGTATAAGCCCTGTACAGTAGACATGTGCGATTCGTTTCGTTCCGAATCGAAATTCATGTCTGCTGCAAAACTACTAAATCCCTCCCACTGTCCTAATTTAAAAAAACACAGGATCCAGTTGGCTTTTTTTCTTTTATATTAACTTATTGAACTTATTGAACAGATGCTTTCAATGGTTTATTTAATAGACCTGAAGGGTGCAAATAGAAGAAATTCATAGTTACAGTTCACATACACTTTAAAGCACACTGCACCTACACTGTCACAAAACACGATAGCAAGACACCTACGTGACTTGGCTGAAATGGAAGCAGCTATTTCCTAGCTCATGTGCAATATACTAGCCCTGGGACACTCAGACTAAACCTATTCACTGATTAATTGCACTGGAACTAGTATGCAGCACATGAATCAGGAAGCAGGTGCTTCCAGGGTCATAAGGTGAAAGCTGTTTGCGTACTATATGTTATTACACTAAGTACACTATAGGTTACAGCACTATGTACTCTGTTACTCTGTTATTGAATAGACTCAATGATGTTTCCTTTGCAAAACCTGCTCCTTTTAAATGAATGTTATCATGGGGGCAACTACACAGTAAGACCTAAGTGAATTATAGCTTCGGTTTTTATGTCTTGAAGCAGGTTTTGGCACGCTAACATTGATCTAAATATGGTGCTGTTCTGTAACAGTATATGGTACATAGGATACAAACCATCATACTGTCAAACCAGTCAATGTATATGTTCTAATGCTTATCATAATAAAGCATGGTTAAAAAGTTTTATAAAACAAGATTTTGAGTAATCCCACTTTCCACATTCAGCTATGGAGCCCCATGATTCATCGTTATGCCCCTGCTTATACCAATGTTAATAAGTGCTAGGATGGGAATTAAAAGTGCCATCCATCCAATGATCACAATAATACTGATCTAAATTGTTGAAAGGATTTCCTTTACCTGGTTGTCCTTTTGATCCGGAAACACCACCCAGTCCAGGGAATCCTTTAGCTCCCTTCTCTCCAGGAATTCCTGGGCTACCTGTAAGATACAAAGTAGTCCGATAAAGTTAAATTCCCACCACATGAATAACTTTGCCTAAATATTTTCATAGTAAGAAAATATGACTTACCTGGAAGTCCTGAATGACCTGATGATCCCTTTACACCTGGTAACCCAGGCATCCCAGGGATACCACCGTCACCTTTTTCACCCCTTTCACCTGGATAACCTTGTTGGCCATGGGCTCCAGGATCACCCTGTAGTAAAATGTATTCATAAAAACACTTTTCTCAGTATTTTTTTTTTTTAAAGTAAGTAAATCACATGGAATGAAGTCATTAATACGGTATTATGGCCATTGAATTTAAAACACTTACACACAACATGTGGTTTTGTAGCAGATTTGTGTTGTCCACAAAACCCCAACTACAAAAACAAGCTAGTAGACACAATTTTGCAATTAGAAAGTTCAGTCCTGCAAACAAACTTTTTTTTTCCATCTAGAAAACACTATTTATCCTAGCATGTTCCTAAATTAAGATAAAAAATAGGAAAACAATAACCTACCACAACTCAGCATCACACATTATCTGAAATTGTCATACATTGCATTGATGCACATTTGAAGAAACCCATGTCAGCTATGGAGTCAAGCAAGTTTGTCAAATACTGAAACACACAGAAAGTAGATCTGCCTCAGCAGGAAATGAGTTAGAGGGGATTGACACAGAACCACAACCCACCACTACAGTAACTACCTTTGAACAAGAGTAGGTCATAGAGGGGGTGTTTTTTTATATCTGTTTGATAAGTGCAAAAAAACCTGTTGTATTGTGTCAGAAATTAAGAGATATCCTATGTCCTGTACTGTACACAATTCCTGTGTTATCCCAAGGAGTCTGATTAGCCCTCCTAGTTCATATCTTGGACTACAGAATAATTAGTGTCTATGTTGCAGAGATTAGGGGAGAGGTAGAGTTTGAGTAGTTTAGCAAAAAGACACACAACAGAGCCTTTTTGCTGAGTGTATTTCTGGCACATCAACAGATATGTTCCTTTACTTGCAGGTTTTTTAAAGGGTCAAGCATGGGGAAATGGGCATATACTGCATAAATGAATGATTAAAAAAATGATTCATAAAAGAACAAATTTGCATTTATTATTTTTTTGCTTTGGAGCCAGTAAAGCATTGCAACCGCATTCAGTGAATCATGGGTGCAATGCTCTGGCAACTGCAGATTCTTCATCCCTTCGCTGTCTGTACTGGGGTATGGACATTCAGTAACAGGGATGGGAGGAAGTCACCACACTTGTATTCAATTGAGGACTACGGTGACAAATGTGCTGCTAATTATGAGGGCCTGTTCACATGAGATCAGGTCCTGATCAGGTCCTGATCAGCAGACGTGGAGCTGCTGATGCAGTGCGTTTTTGACATGTTTTTAATGCGTTTTTGGTCCGGATGCTGACAGCTCATTTTGTTTTTTGTTTTTTTAGCCGTGGGGCTGTCAGTATGCAGATTCAGCCTCTCAGGTCACTTCCGCCCTCTCGGAACATCTACTTCCCTTTGTGTATGTAAAGCTGGTCATCAGACATGTATCACATGTCTGCAGGCATGTTGATGGTGCTGGCTACAGCAATCTGCAGAGAACGAGCCCGCAGGAGACGTCGTTATTGGGTACACCCAATCTTGAGGCTCCGGGACTCCAAGGGTCAGTTCTGGAGTTTATATGAGGATTTGCGAGGTCACCCGGATACATTTTTTTCCTTTACTCGTATGTCCATGGCAAGGTAATGGGCATGTTCCAAATGTTTGCAGTTCATGTCGTTACCTCTACCCCAACCTGTCTGTCTATCGTTGATAACATCATAATAAGTGGAGCAAGAATACAATTTTTTTTTTCCTTAGTTGCATTGCGTTTTCGTTCCATTTTCGTTGCGTTTCGTGCACGTTCTTGCGTTTCCGGACTGTTTCCGGACCGGACAAAATGTGACATGCAGTATTTTTTCTGTCGTAAGCTGAACAGACTGCGCACGTGAGAACTGTAGCCCATAAACACATAGGGATACATTGGGATGCATTTTAAATGCAGCAGCGTACGGATCCGGTCAGCACACAAAACGGACGTCGTGTGAACAGGCCCTGAGGCAGTATCTTAGCATTCTGCAACAGGATGTGCTTTGGCAGGATTTTTAGGTAAGAAACTTTGCGACAGATTCTCAAAAAACTATTTTCGTATGAAAACTATACAATAAGACATGATGCCAAACATGCTAAAAATAGATTTTGGGTTTGCATACACCTAAAGCAGCTAAACTAGGATTTCATACATCCAGTAATGCTCAAAGCTTGTCAACCCATAATCCACTAGCAGTTATCTGTCATTAACCTGACTCTGATAAACTGAAATCGTTTTTTATGGGTAACTGGACTTTGAACAGCGTTACTGTTATGTGCACTGACCTAATAAATAAACCCAACAACAATGAACTTGTATATTTTCTCCTTCCAGTTTTTGTTATTTTTGTATTCTATACATAAAGTTAACAGAATAAAGATGTTTTGCCAAGATATTTAATGTGTGGTTGTTTGAGTTAGTGTATATTGGAAAATCCTTCCAGCAAAACCAATAATCATAAGCGCCTGGCAGTGTTTGCGTTACAGCTAAACTCCGGGAATAAGCAAAGCTCTTCCTCTTCTTTTGCAGTAATCTGCTGTGAAACTTTGCCTTTGAGCAGGAACTACCTGTAAAGGTGCCCATACACTGTACAATTATGGTACGAGAATCGCGAGAAATCCTGCGATCGTACGAGAATCGCAAAGTGTATGGAAGGCGTGCGACCGTTTCTACTGTACAAGCAGGCTGGAAAACCCGCCGGGAATCATACGATTCTGGGTGAGTTAGTGGCCTGCTTGTTCAACAACTGCTGAACGGGCCGGTGTGCGCACACACACACTGCCCATTTGCAGTCATCGGAAGCCCGCCCCTCATTGCAGTCATCGGAAGCCCGCCACTCAGATTTGTAGATTCAGCACAGCTGGAGAGCCAAGATTTGTAGATTCAGCACAGCTGGCGAGCCAAGGTTGCCTACCCCTGGTCTAGCAGATCACCTTAAGGACCATTTTGCACCAAAATAAAGAAGAAATTACAAGTCAATGTAGGATCTGTTGACTTCAGTTTCAACCACTGTTGACTTCCATTATGTTCTGTTTTTTTTTAAATTATTATTATAATTTATTTCTCTTTTTTTTGCCAATCTTTATTTTAATTAACATGTCCTGACTGGACCAACATCTATGTATTATTTTTTACTTCCATTCCATTGCAATTACATCTGCTTTTGTTCCGTTACTTTGCGCTGAAAAAAAGTAGAGCGTGCGCTCTCTTTTTTGCATCACACTGCATCAGACTGGAAGGGATCGCAGCATTGTGAACTGGTCCCATTCACACCCATAAATCATCACATTCTATACACACTGGGGAACATTCCAAAGCTGCAGCCTAGGAGGAGAGACGCTTCAGTGACCAGAAAAACATGGAGCCGGCTCGGGTGAATATAACTTTTTTTTTAGCACCTAGACAAAAACGAGCAGTTAGCTCTTGCAGTAGTGGTAGCTTTTACCTGGAGTTGTTCTTTAAGTTTGTATCAATATATGTATCTCATGGTATTTACCTTAGTCCCTGGAGGTCCAGGAATGCCAACGCCTGGAGAACCCTCTTCACCTTTAAGCCCTCTTTCACCTTTTATTCCAGTTACACCTGGTAGACCTGGAGTGCCTTGTATACCATGTTCGCCTTTTGGTCCACTAGGCCCTACGTATATAAATTGTGTTTTAATAATAAAACAAAGCATAATATTATCTCTACCTGGTAGGCCCATTTCTCCCATTGATCCTTTATGACCTGAAAGGCCTGGACTTCCTGGAACACCTTGACTACCCTTGTCTCCTTTTATTCCTGTAATTGGATTACATTAATTGGATTAATTAAAAAACAAGTAATTTGGCATTTGGAAAAGCAGCTTTGTATAAATTAGTCTAACAGATATAATAATACTTTAAAAGATCACAATTATATCATATACAGAAAATATATTTACCTTGTTTCCCTGGCATTCCTTGATCTCCATCTTTTCCAGGCATTCCAGTGTCTCCTGTTTCACCCTGTGTCCCTTGTTTTCCTTCATGCCCTGTGCCACCTAGAAACAAATCAATAGAGCAACATTTACACTTAAACTTTTTTTATTCTTCTACACCTATTAGAGATATGGAGGCCACATGAAGTATACAACTTGAAAACATAGATGTCATTTTTTTTAGTGCCTGGTTAGAAGCAAATAGTGCTTTGGCAAGCTCTTTATTGTGTACAGCACCACATTAGTGGCCAAATATAGACATTACCTCTGTCACCCTGATCTCCTTTTTCGCCCTTCATGTGTCCCATGTCTGAAATAGATCCTGGTGGTCCTTGCAGTCCACCTTCACCCTTTTCACCTTTAAAACCAGAAATTCCAGGCTCTCCACGGAAACCAGGGGGACCAGATTCACCTGAATACCATAGAGACAAACATTTCAATTTTCAAGAGCTTACATCTGTTTACATGCAACAATATTCATAATAAGGATAAAACTGAAAACGTTGCATCTGGGTTTCTTCTCAGGACATTTAAATACTATTAAAATCACTTAAAATAATAATGTCAACTTATTGAAGTAAATTTTTCCTTCATTCTAATGGCTTACCCTGCTTAGCCAGTATATAATTTCTCTTTGCCGACTGTGATAAAGGTTGTGTTAAAAAACCTAAATACAGCAACATATCTTGAAACCAGTGAGTTCTGTTTGTGTTATTTGTATGATATTCATGCCAAAAGTAATCTCCCAATCTGCAATTTGAAATGTGAAAAGTAAATCTCGGTAGTGGGGTCCACTAGAGTGATCTATACCTTGGGCCCACTGATGCCTTGAAACGGCCTGCGATAGGGACTGTATAAAACAAAATGATTTCTAATAATAGTACAGTGTCTCTTGAAGATGCCAATTATCCTTGTTGTACTAGAATATGCAGGCGCACACAACGTATTACATTCTGGCATGGTTTTTTTAACAGCCATAGAGCCTGTGTGGTTAAAAGCAAAAGTATACTTAATTTTTTTAGAGTGCATATTTTAAGTTATTTTTGACCTTAACATAATTTTTTACATAACATGTTTTATTACACGCTTGAACTACTATATTTAAGTTATTGTATTAAATATAAAGATATGTTGATAAGCCACTAAAGGGGGCTCTCACTGGCTAAGTACAATTATTCTGTCCCAGTCTTAACTTTTAGATATCAGCAACATGGGAATGCATTGTTTCCATGATTCAGATGTCTCATGCACTTGCATTTTCAAAACGAGCAGAAAATCTGTGCATGTAAGGTGCAAATGTGACTATTCCCATGTATTTATATATATCATTGCAAATAAACATAGAAACAAGGTCTTTAAGGATAATACATATTAATATTAATAGTTACACCAATCTGAACTCTTAACATGTTTATATATAAAAAGATACTTAGATTATTTTATCAAATATAAATTAAAAACAAAAATGCACCTTCTAGACTAGTCAGACTTTTCCCTAGGAGAATGTCGACCAAGGGGGTGAAAACTCTGCTTTATGGAGTTGTCAAATCTTTGTTCAATGCATTGTTGAACAAAACATCATCCAGTAAGTATGAAGATTTTTTACCTTTTTCTCCAGGTAATCCCGGATTTCCTGGGGAACCTGGCTGACCAGAGATTCCTGGAACTCCCATAAAACCCATTTCTCCTTTTTGGCCTAAAATGAAAGACAAAAAAAAAACATATTCTTTATTTCACATCCATATAATGGACACTGATTATAAAAATATTAATTTCCGCTGTGAACACAGGTGTAAGTTTCATGTGGTACATTGGCTGAGTAGTGGCACAAAAAAAGATTATAAAATAGTTGAAATAACGCTTGACAAGAGATAATAAAGCAGAGCAGTCTAATATACTTTCACAAAACAGTGCAGTGCAAAGGGCTGTAAGAGAAATTTGAAAGCCACGTCTGGAAAAACAAACATGCTGGAAAACAGTTGTACCTTTTTTTTATATATCTAGTGGCTAACCAGCACTGTAGATGTCATGTAGATGGATGTAGCAGACACTTGCTCTCAGGTATACTTTCAGTCCTGATTTTCCATCCCCAGTTGAAATTGACTTCTTGATTTCAACAACATAGCATATTATTTCCCAACTTTTACTAATTGTCCACTAAAAATATCTGAATTATGGGATTGTGTTTGATGTATTTAAAAAGTGTATTCCAAGGCATTTTTTTTTTGTTTGACTAGGGAAGAATTAGACCCCCCTGTCAGGTTTTTATAGCCGTTTATCCTCGCTGGGATGTCTTTGTGATCATTGTCAATGAAACATAAAGTGACAGGAGATGCAAAAATGTTAGAGCTGTCGCCAGAGCAAGAAATTAGGGAAAATCCTCCAGTATGGACACTTGTTCCTACTGGAGTTTCCCTTTGAGAGGTTTCCTCTTATTTTTTGGTATGTCTCCAGTACAGGAAGTACAAGGAAATCTCCCCAGCAGGACAGGGCAGCAAAAAATAACCTGATAGGGGTTTTAACCCTACCCTACTGTATTTAATACTAAAAAAAATGTTTTGCTTTACAAATACTATTGACACCTCTATCAAAATAGCACTTTGTAATGCCTCAGGCTCAAGGGACCGATGGTAGGATTATAGGTTACTGAGCCAGTGGATGGAACTCTTGTTGGGAGAGTGTAACATTACTCAAGACAATTATTTTGTCCCCTTTAATGATCTCCTTGGTAACAGAAGAGAATAAAAGACTGGAGAGGATTATTGTGATAAAGCGAGAAGTAACTGTCTAAACTATGCAGGTTCTGCCAATTAAGATTCTGCTCAAAAGCAAACACTACCATGCAGGGCTGCTGATACGGGGTACAGGTAACTCTCCCATACCTGGCCCAGGCCCTATTGAATCAGCAAGGGGGCCCAGGCACAGGATGAGAAGCATATGTGCCAGCAGTACAAAGAGGTCATGGAGTAATTTCTTCCTTAGCAGGTTTAGTAGGTGGGAAGAGTAGCAACAGCATGTAGAGACACCCTGTGTAGCCTACAGCCAACCCTCTTCCAGCTCCCCTTAGCCCTGTAGTGCTAGTATCAAGAGGTTATATGCGGTTATGGACAGATGAGTAGATCTGGATGCAAACTGTCTGCGTCCTGGACCACTCATCTGTCCCTAACTGGATGTAACCACTCAATTACATGCAAACAGCCACAGACATTTGCCATGAATGTCAGCCTGTCATGGCTGATTGCAAACACCTATGTTACTCTTCACAAAAATACACAGATTTTGGGTGGGGTATGGCCCTTATTTGCCCTCTGAATAGCTTCTTGCACTCTGGGACTTTGAAGACTGAGATGGCAAGAGGAATTGTTACAATGAAACCCAGAAGCTTGCAGTTACAGTATGCAAGCAACAGAAAGCATTCAAAATACTGAATGCCTTTTGTTGCACATATGAATGAAAGCAGCACCTTATACACCCAAATTTCCTGAAGAGTCCCAGTAAGCGGTACTGCACATGTCTACAATTGACTTCACACTCCAAGGGGGCCCTGTCAGGTAGACTGTACAGGGCCCTATGATGTACCAGTTAGCAAGGATAAAAATGGCCTACCACATGTACTAGTTAATTGGTAGGATATGCAGCTGTGAGGATATGATGTCCACTGCAGTGAAATATTTATTGAGTTACTAGGTAAACATGCTCTGCAGCAAAACTTCAAAATAAATAGAGTGGCGTCACTTGGATGAACTGGCCAATAAGTAGCATTAAATATAGGAAGACTTTATTTTCGCCCCTCTTTTATTAGTGGATAGTAGTGGATCAAATAAGCAGGCTTTTGTTATTTAAGATAAGGAACAGGCACTATGGGCTTCAGAATCGTAATGGAACCCCTTTTTCCATTTCAAAATGAGTTCTTCACATAAGAGAACATAGGACTGTACTGGTCCCAAACCAGCTGTACATATGTTCTTATTTATTGCACGTGTGTAAAGCATAGGAATGGTTTCTAAATGCAGACTCATGTTAACAACAATACATTAATTTGCCATTGGATGTGAGCTGTCCTTTAAGAAAGGGAAATAAGAATATCTGCTCCTCTTTAAAAATAAAGATATTTTATAGGAATAGCTGCTCCTCATATTAAAGATAAAGATATTTACGATTTTTCCAATTGTCCAAATATTAGGCTTGCTAGCTGTACTGAGAAAATAAACTTGCTTAACACTGGCAGTAACGCGGAGATGTGCTTTGAAAATTGTACATTAGCATATACACAATATACAGCATTTATCAAGAGTGTTATTAGCTAAATGGCTCTATGTTCCAGCTGATGATCAGTATGGAACATCAGATTACCTTGGAAACCTGGAGACCCGTCTTTTCCTGCTGGACCTGGCTGCCCAGGCAATCCTGGCATTCCCATAGATCCTGGCATGCCAGCTTTCCCCTTATCTCCCTTTGGACCTGGCATATCTGCTCCAGGGAAACCAGGATATCCTCTTTCTCCCTTCTGTCCAGTAGGGCCTGTAAGCAATAATGCATGCAGATATTACATGCTAAATAACTGATTTTCTAGTATGAGACAAATTGAAGGAAAGAAACCATAAATGTATCACAAACTCAATTATTAAAGGCCAATAAACCTAAAAGAAAAAGTCATTATTTTAGAAAGAGCAATAGAATGGTAGAAATTGAAATTTAAATATCACTTTTTCTTGGGCCATTTTTTTTTAGACATATTGCTCTATTCATTAAATAATTCAAGTTTAATGCGAACCAAAACTATACCATTGTTTAATTGTAATATGCATACAATTTATATTTTTGGTTTACATGAACACAAAAATGTCAATATGCTAAAGTTTTTATTGTATGCTGCATTTTCCTGCCATACCCAGGATGAATCCTGGAGGATTCACAGGACAGCAAAGTAGAAGGACAGCAATACACCGTACACAACTAGTAGTAGATTGGAGCCACAGAGATCTGAAGGCTTGATGGTACTATAGCAGGAACCTATGAAGAAGAAGTGTTCAGTGACAATATGATGTGGTATTAAATGGTGTTTGCTGTATAAGAAGGATACATTCTATATTCTTTAGCCATTGAAGAATTTTCATTAAGACAGGTTCTATTTACTAGCTGCTACAAATATTTCAGTTACCTGAGACTCCAAGAGATCCCGGTACTCCTTGAGGCCCTTGTTCTCCAGGAGGACCAAAACCAGGTACACCAGGATTACCTCTCATGCCTGGTGCCCCAGCAGGGCCAGTATCACCTTTTAGTAAAAAACATGGATTTTAATTACTTTGTATTAAAACAGAAATATAAAGATTTAAAATAATTAAACCATATTTCACCACTGTAAAGACTGTGAGGGGAATTTATGAAAACTGGAGCAGAGAATCTGGAGCAGTTGCCCATGGCAACCAATCAGCATCTCTCTTCAGTTTGCTCAGGTAATATTAGAAAATGAGACAAAGAAGCTGATTGGTTGCAGTGCAAATCTGCTCCAGATTTTGTCTCCTCCAGTTTTGATAAATCCCCCCCTACGTGTTTCAGTTCAAAGTGAGGTCATACTAATCTTTTATTTAAATGCCTTTCCATCTAAAATCTATGTCTCTTTTAATGAAAGAAAAAAAAAACTTTCTTATTATTAATTAAACCGAGTGCATTACTTTACATTTGTCCAAATAGAACCTCACTCACCATGTTGTTGACCAATCAACCAGTGTGTTTAGCTCAGCTAATAGACTGTAGAAACTCTACAAAGATTTTACATAGCTATATAGCTTTGTGTTTTTTGGAAACACAGAAACGGTCATTTATAATCAAATGAAAGAGTGATGATTCCAACCTTGGGGTATAAAAATGACTGCCCGGGATCTATTCACAGTATAAGACATTGACCACAACTCTCTGAATGAGGTCTCTAAGCCAGTTTTCTATTCAGTTACAAAATTGTTTTAAAATGTTTTAAGCCAATATACCTTAAATTACACACATGCTGTGTAAAAGGCATTATTAAAGTCTGTATATACTATACATGGCAAAGTTTTCGTTTACTTACACAAGGAAAACATTTTTGTTTGACAAAATATGTCTTATAAATATACTCTGGTTATTGTTATTTTCTGTCAAATGTGCTCTTCCACATACTCATACAACTCATATAGTTTTCCTGCAATAAAAGTTAAACTTGCATGCCTATAATTACTGGGCAAAGAAAGTGATCTTTTTTTTAATATATGTGGCACATTTGCTTAATACAAACCAATTGGTATCAAGTCAGACATTAATGATTATTCTGAAACAGTTGCTTAGAAACTTCTCTAACCCAGTTTTTTTAGGATGCCTGGGTGGCAATTTAAATGTTAAGCAACTGGGATGCAAATTGTGATAATACCACACTTATACTCATATCATGCATCAGCACCACCATGTTCCAATTGTGCACATTAAGCCAAAGAAGCCATTTAATACATTTGCTTTTTCTTCGTCCAGCCCCAATAACCATCTTATGTTTTCATTTTTTATGTGGCCTCCAGGGTCAATTCTTGTCATTATGCTATTTAATATTCTGAAAACATTCTGTGGGGTTTTTTCTTACTTTCTCTACCAACCTGCCTTTTATTTTTAATTTGATTTCCTTTCCTCAGTTTTTGTTCAATTTGTTGTAACTAAGGTGAAAAAAGCATTATGCTACTTTTTTGCGTTCTGGTAATTCATGCTTTTTAACACTTGAAGTGACACTTTTTACTGTTTTTAGTGTTTTACTTTTACTCTTTCATACTTATTGCACAAATGCATAAATTATATTGTGTTTGCATGTATTTGAACACACCCATTTAATTGTTATTTATATGTTATTATTTATAATATGTGAACTTCTGTGCTCAATCCAGGAAGATAAGTATCTAATTCTAAAGCTGCCAACATTAAATATAATATATTATTATAAGCAATAAATCATAAAAAAATGTGTGGTGCTTTTTATTTTATCAACTATTCACACATTATATATAGAAAGTGTCCAGTGTAATAAATATAAAGTGCATACCATCAAACAAAAACTAAAAATATTCCAACCTTTCGCACTCTTGCTTTCATCTTATAATGTGTCATATGCCATCATTATAAAGTACATCACATCTTTTCTCAACCCATAATTCATTAGAAAAATGCAATATGTGCAAACACTGTCCTAATTTGTATTTCATGTGAATTGGATTTTTGATTATATCACACAATATAAGAAAGTAGAAGGGATCATAAAATGATATATCATAATAAAAATCCAGAAGGTCAGGAATTCTGAGGGGTTGTAAAGAGTAAACTGCACTGGAGAGGAAACAATATCAGGAGAGATCTCGCTAAAAAAGAATCGAGATATATAAAGCAAAAACCTTGCTCCCCGAAGGGTTAAATGTTGACTTTGACCTGAATTGCTTTATGACTGATTATTGAAAGGATAAACATACTTGTATGTTTAACTATCTCATAATAATACAGCCCCAAATCCAGAAATGTTGGGACGCTGTGTAATATCTACATAAAAACAGCATGCAATGATTTGCAAATCTCATAAACCCATATTTTATTTAAAATAGAACACATATCAAATGTTTAAACTGAGAAGATGTACAATTTTAAGAAAAAAAAAGGTAATTTTAAAATTGTTGGGGACAACACGTCTCCAAATAGTTGGGACAGGACCATGTTTACAACGATGCACCCTCACCCCTTCTTTAACAACACTCTGTAAACTTCTGGGAACTGAGGAGACCAGTTGCTGGAGTTTTGGGATAGGAATGTTGCCCCATTCTTGCCTGATATAGGATTCTAACTGCTTAACAGTCCTGGGTCTTCTCTGTCATGTTTTTCGGTTCAAGATGCACCAAATATTTTCAATTGGTGAAAGGTCTGGACTGCAAGGAGACCAATTAAGCACCGTGACTATGAAGCTATGCTGTTGTCATAGACGCAGTATGTGGTTTAACATTTTCCTGCTGAAATATGCAAGGCCTTCTATTAAAAAGACGTTGTCTGGATGGGAGCATATGCTGCTCTAAAACCTGGAAATATCTTTCAGCATTGATGGTGCCTTTCCAGATGTGTACAGAAGGCAGTGGGTGTGTGCAATAGCCACCCTACTATTGCAATTTGAAATAACCAATAGCAGGCTGGCTATTGAACCTACCCACTGCCTGCTGTCAATCAGCAGAGGAAGGACCTAAAGGAAAAAGTTCTCAGTCAGGTCCTCCTCTGATTGACAACAGGTAGTGGGCGGGTACAGTAGCCAGTCTGCTATTGGCTATTTCAAATTGCAATAGCCAATAGCAGACTGGATATCACACACCCAATGCTTCCGAGCCTCTACGACCACCATTATCGATTATTATCGATTTTAACGATTAGTTGTTTTTTTTTTACATTCCATACCTACTATTTCACCCCATACGTTTAGAGATGCAGGCTTTTAAACTGAGCGCTGATAACAAGGCAGAAGGTCCCTCTCCTCTTTAGTCTGGAGGATGCGGAGCCCATGGTTGCCAAAAAGAATGTAAAATTTGAATTCATCTGACCACAGATTCAGACAAGTTGCTACTGGTTGCCAAACATTTTGCTCCATGCAGTTCACTAAAGGAAACCATTTTTACTGTATATATCAACAATTATTTTGTATTTTAAGGTTTATTTTGTTACCTTTAGCTCCTGAATAACCGGGAACTCCTGGGAGACCCTGTTCACCAGGGATACCGGCTGATCCTGTACTTCCTTTCACTCCAGTAGGGCCAGTGGGACCTGGTGGTCCAGACAATCCTTTAGGACCTGGAAGACCCAGCCCAGGCTCACCCTAAATATGCAATAACAATGTGATAACAATTTACTGTATAATGTGAAAAACAGGCTGAATATTACATTTCTGAAATACCCACTTACTATGTGTGAGATAAGGGTTACACGACAAAGATATTTACATTTTTCAAGCAGTACAAATTCTATGCCTTACATTTACTTGAAACCATCTGCGCTGTGTATATTTAGACATTTTAAATAATGTGTGCATTTGTAAGTGTATAAGATTTTAAAAAGATAATGCCTTCAGCCATATGCTCTACATTTTTGTATTTTTGCATATGCAAAATTTCTCATTGTAGAGCAATTAGGAAGGGGGGGGGGGGCATTGGGTTATGTGTGGTGGTGAAAGATATGTGTTCAATCCAGCCATAAACAGGATCTGTCATTATACAGTTGCACGGATTACCTCTTGCCATGGTCTGCTCTCAGAATTGTTGCCAGAGCTGCTAACAGGTAAGTACTGTATTTAGCTATATTTCTGCTATAACTACCATTAAGCTCTTAAAGTAGTTTCAGATCAAGTATTATGTACAGAGGCCTGTGTTTCTTCTATTTTATGCTATGCTGTATTACTTCCAAATTGCAATTTCAGTGTAGAACTAGCATATAAAAGGAAGTATCACTCATAGTTAGGTACCCTGACCTATTTCAAATAAGTCAGGGTACCCGTCTATGAGTGATACTTCCTCAGCTTCAGATAACAAGGGGTGTAGTGTCCACGCTCTTGTGCTGGTACAAATAAAGTGAAATCTACCGCATTAGGGCATTGTAGTCTGATAAGGGAAAGAGTGGGTGCTTTCACTGGCCACCTTTCTTCTTCATGTTTTTTCAACTGGCTAAAGAGCCAGGTGTTGGAATAAAGGAGGAGCTCTTAATGTGTTATGTGAGTAAGAAAGCCTGCAAAGAAAAATTCCCATACAAAAACTGAATGGCTGAATGAGACCGCATACATTTGGAACTGTTTACCAGACATGTAAAATTTCTATTATGTATTTAAATTGCAATTATGGTCAAAATGGCATATGTATATGATACATATGTGATCAGCATTAACAAAGCGGTTTTTATTTAGGTAAAGACTCGTCTAACATTTTCAGAGGACTTTCTCTTTGTGTTCATGTCGTAAAAGTGTGTTCAAAAGTTGTGTTTGGCCTATTATGCTAAATGCATTGCATCTTCCCCATGTTATTTGATACTAATCTCCTATATTGCATAGACCCAGAGAGTTGATCCTATGCACACAATAAAGCTGTCCACTAAGTTCATATAGGAGGTATTTGTTACTTACTTTCTCTCCAGGTCGACCTTGATTTCCAGGTAAACCATCATGACCTGGTTGACCAGGTACCCCATCTAATCCCTGTGGGCCATCTATTCCAGGGTAACCTAAGTGAATATGATGCAAAAATTGAGAAGCTTCAAGCAGAATTCTTACAATGACATATAACTGTGACTGTACCATAAAAGGTTGTAACAGAGTGTACCAGAAACAATCGCTTACTAAGTTTTAAACTAAAGTGATATTCAGAGATGTACTGTATACGTTGTCATTATACTGTAAAAAACACAAAAATGCCATCTTTGTTATATTGAAAGTGATGCATGTTTGTACATGGGCATTTCTAGACCCAGTTACTGGGGCATGTTCTAGAATTCTCCTGCTTGGTGCCAGCCAGCTTGCAGACACTGCTGGACTGAGTGATCTCATTTTTAGCTTCATAGCCAGTGGTAGACAGTGGTAAGTAAGCTACCAGATTCTTATCATATGTGCTTTTTCTCATGTATCTAGTGACTGAGAGTTGAATCAATCATATTAATTAGTGAAAAGTTCATTTTTAATTATGTGTCTGGCAGTTTGCTTGTGGTAGCAGAGCGGCAAAGCCCTTATTTTTCCAACTTGTTAATGCAAACAAGGCATTAAAAGACGAAGACTAAAAAGTACCATGTGCAACAGAAATATTTTACAATTTCTTACCTTTTTCTCCAGGAGGTCCAGGGAGTCCTTTACCCTCTTTACCAGAGTCTCCTTTCTCTCCAGGAAACCCAGATCTTCCTGGAAAACCAACAGCACCCTTCTCACCTGCAGTGAGAAAGATAAATTTTATTACAAGTACTTAATTATTACAAGTGCTATATTTATCTCTGCTAAATGAACAAAGGCTCCTAAGTAAAGAGATATAAGTGGATGTGAGTGTCACATGATGGACAGCATAAGCATAAGCACATCAATAAGCATTGATGTGACTCGTTTTCACTGTAGCAGGGATTGCCAACAAACTGTTATATTTTTAAAGGATTAACTGATCTTGAGGGTAAATCAAACAATGTTGTTAAAAAAACACACACACAAAAAAACCAAGATAATATACCTTGCTCCCCAGGTAATCCAGGATAACCTGCAGGTCCCATTGTGCCTGGTTCTCCAACAACAACCATGGCTTTTCCAGGTTCACCTTTAATACCTAGTAAGAAAACAAATCTTTTATTAAGTACACTTAATTATTACTAAGCAATTCCACATGAGGCAGTTAAGAAATAGCAATATAAAAGCAATTGCGCTTACCAGGGTTTCCAGGTATTCCTACAAAACCAGGAGCTCCTGGTTCTCCTCTGTCTCCAGGCTGTCCTGGTTGCCCTACTCCTGGAGGTCCTGGCAAACCTTTTTCTCCAGAAACCCCAGGAAATCCGCTGTCACCAGATGGCCCACGCTCACCTTTTGCACCAATTGTGCCCTAAACAGATAAATATGAGATTGATTCATAATTAATTTAATGATTGCCATTTCCACTTCCAGAAGGTGATTACAATACAAATCCAGTACAATTTTACAAAACAGTTTATCTGAAATTCCTCACAATATGGTTAGCGTATCTTGCTGCACCTATGGTGTTCATAGTTTATAACTTAGTGATCCCCTGTCGTTCTAGCAATCAACTTCTCATATCAGCTTATTACACTTTGTATTTAAAACTGGTGCACAAAATGCACATAGGCATAATTAAGGTTACCCAAACTCTATACCATTCCAGTACAAAAGCCCACTAATTGGCAGGAAATCAGCTTTCAGATCCTTGGCTACTTTAGCAACCAGAAAAATACTTTTTCACTGGAAGATGGCAGGGTGAAAGGACAAAAAATAAGCAAAAGATATTCAGAGAATTTGAAAGCTGTACTTTAGTTTTTAAAGGCGGCACTTTTTTTCTGGCATAATTTCTGACTCACTGCAATCCATTTATTATAATGCACAAACAGGGACAGAGGATTGTCACCCTATAACAAGAAGTATCTACACAAGGACCGTTATAACAGGATCATCAGGTATTATGTTTATGAAAATTGCAGGCTTTAAAATATAAAAAATTACTTTATGCTTATATAATTCCCTACTGTTGACTGCCTGTTTTTTATGTCATATGATCATAATGTTTGTGAGTGTCTTGTGTTTCCATTTTTACAGAATTGTTTACCTCTATTAAGGAAATTAGCAAATGATATAAAGAGTTGTTTCATCGCTTAGCCAAGCATCAACCCCTACAGACGGGTTATAACAGGTTTGTGTGGTGTGGTTTGATGTTTGATGCTCTGCTTGCTAGCTTTACCTTCTCTGTTTGTTCTGGTGAATATATTTACAGAGACAGAATTTTATTTAAAATCCAAAAATATTAGCAATTTCACCAGTAGAAGTGTCCTGTGACAGTTCTCTCAAAGTCCTGGACTATTCCTGGCTGTTCTCTGGTGCTACCACATATTACTGGTCACTCTCACAGGACCGTTGTGCTACTATTACAAGCTGTTGCTAAGGGTGAAGACACAGTCCTCTAAATTCTTACTCGGGTATCTGGCAACGCTAACCCTCTCTCCTAGTTGCTACTATGGAATAAATGTTAAAAGGACACTGCGACTCGAGCTTGTTCTATTCGGGAGTTTCAGCGATGCTGAAGCTGAGAAAAAGGGCTGGTGGCTGGCAAAACAGGCAGGAGAGACCTAATGTTGTGTGGCCACAGCAAAACACAGGGAGCACTGATATGTTGGAATTGTGGGGATGTGTAAGTAGCCATTTGTGATTTCCATAGAGGACAAAAAGTCTGCAAAAGCAAGGAAATGACCGCCGAGGTGGATTACATATGGTATTTTTCAACCCAAAGGAATTTTTTGAGAACTTGTAGATCCAGCATGGGGAGGATGCAGAGGTGGAGGGGTGGAGGCAGAGATTGAAACACTGGTGTGTAGTCCCTGGATACGACAAGTGACCCAAATGTCTGAAATGTCCTGGTAGTAGATGGCCATTAAAAATGACAGGGATCCCCCTCACTGTGGGGAGGACTTGTTCCAGAAGTTGGTGGGTTTGGAGATCCAAGCCTATCTGTGGAACTTTGTGACGGGCTTGGATTTGGACCCCTAGGTCTGGAGCCAAAGGCTTTATAGCAGGAGCTTTTTTTTTTTTTTTTGGGGGGGGGGGGAACGGATGCTCCCCTGTGGCTTCTTTGCTTTAAGTATCCAAGGACTCACCAAAAAGGGGATTCCTAAGAGGTGCTTCTTGCAGGGAAGCTCCACAGACCAACATTTTAGCCATCGGTTCCTCCTGATATGAACTGAAAGGAGGCCCATCCTGGAGACCTAGCAAAGTAAGTCTGCCAGGCTATCAACACAGTAGTGGGGCAGGATCTCAAGTTGTTGGAAGATAGGCAAATCCATCAGCATCTATCCAGGAACCAGTTCCATGGATTTGGACTAGACAGCTTGGATCTGGCAGACTGACATGGCTGCAACAGCAGGTTGCATTGCATAGCATGTCAGGAAGAGTAAGGCCTTAGAGACGCCCTCTAACCTCTTGTCCATGGGGTCTTTCAAGAAAGGGTCATCATTAGCCGAGACCATTAGGATTTTGTTAAGAGATGGCTCGGTTCACAACTGGGACAGCACATTTAAGGAATCCCTGTTCAATAAGATACTGTTAAGCAAAACATTTTGGTGGGGTTAAAATCTGCTCAGGGTGGGGCCAATCACCGTACAGCACAGGCTGTAAGAGCAAATGAACCAGGAAAGACTTTGCAAGTTGAGACATTTTCAGGGAGCCTGGGCTAGTAACTTTGGGCCAGGTTGATGCAGGCTGCTTTAGGCCTAGGCATACTGCATCAATAAGGATAGCCAGAGTATCCTTAAGATTTGGAAAAAATTAAGTGGTTTGCATTTCCTCCTGTATTGAGTCCTCAGAACTGGAGAGGGCAATATCCCCATTCTCCTCCTCAGAAAATGAAGAAGAAGAAGTAGCTAAAGGAGAGCCAATATACACTCAGGGGCAGAATGAGGAGGCCCGCTTGCGGCACCTGTCGTCTGAGGTTTCAAAGAGTGCTAAAAGTCTACCTGTAAATTCAGGCTGTTAGCCCACTTGGAAACCTTTCATAAACTCTGGACAAACAGGGCCAGAGAGGGCTAAGGAGGTCTCAGATAAGGGAAGTGACTCAGGCTGGGGACAGCAGTCTGTGCTTTAAGAACCAGGTCCCTTATGTTGCAGGACATCCACTGAATCTGAGCTGGAATGGCCCGCTGACAAACTCTCCTTGCGTCTGTGATCTGCCAAGTGTAGTACATGATATCTTGCTACCTACAACTGTCACTGAAGAACAGGGTTATGGGTTAAGCCTGACCAATCACTGTTGGCGAAACATCCTTCAAGGAGTGATGGACTTCTTGAAGGACTTGTTATCTACTGTATATATGCATGAGAGGGTATGTATCATTTACTAACTATTTCTGCTCAGATTCGGACGTTTTTATTTTGCACACTAATAGGGATATTAATTGTGATATTTGAGCACTGCAGCACTTGAGATTTAAACTACACACATGCTTTTTGCATGGGGCCCTGTGTAGTTTGGGGCCCTGAAACTTTTTTTCCTAGAAGTAGATCTAAATGTCTAAGTAACAGATTCTTATAGTACATTATAAGAAACTGATTATTCTGAGATGGTTATTTTCTTTTCCTACACTGCACAGAGAAGATATCAACTTGGTTATCAGCTTACAGTTTTCTATGTATATGCCTGTCTGAGCAAAAATGAATACGCTAGGATGGATTTTACAGGTCATTTGGTATTGTTTTCTCCCAAGACAAGCTGATGTCTGAGCTACTTGTTCCATAGACAGTACATGCAATTTTATTGCGAACTTGCATATAAAGCGCTGCACAAACTGTTGACGCTATATAAATCCTGTATAATAATAATAATAATATTTGTAGAATTATCTTTCTTTAGAAAGATCTTTCAGCAGACCTACAACTCTACCTCCTCCTCTCGTAGAGGTCCTCCAAGGGTCTGTCCTTGGGCCCCTTCTATTTTCAATCTTTACCTCTTACCTGGGTCAGTTTATAACCTCCCATGGCTTCCAATACTATCTCTATGTGGATGACACCTAAATCTATCTCTCCACTCCTCAGCTCACCCCCTCTGTCTCCTCACTCATCACTAATCTACTCACTGACATATCAACATTGATGTCACACCACTTCCTCAAAGTCAATCTGTCCATAACAGAGCTTATAATGTTTCCTCCTCTCCGTGTCCTCTACCCCGACTTCTCCACCACAATCAACAGCACTAGATCAACCCCTCCCATTAAGCCAGGGTGCTCAAAGAAACCCTTGATTCTGAGCTCTCTTTTCAGTCCCACATCCAATCACTATCTAATTCTTGCTGATTCAACCTCCGTAACATTTCTAAAAATCGCCCTTTTTTAACACTCGAAACTGCAAGGCTTCTAATCTACTCCCTTGTAATCTCTTGCCTCGACTACTGTAACTCCCTCCTTGTTGGCCTACCACTAAACAAACTATCCCCTTCAGTCTATCACGAATGCTGCTGCCAGACTCATCTACCTTACCAAATGTTCAGTGTCTGCCAGTCCTCTCTGCCAATCTCTCCACTGGCTCACAAATGACCAAAGAATAAAATCCAAAATACTTACAACTGCATACGAAGCCATCTACAACTCTGCCCCCCAGCTACATCTCCATCCTAATTTCCAAATATCACCCAAACTGCCTTTTCCGCTCCAATCAAGATCTCCTGCTCTCTTGTCAACTCCTCCCATGCTCGCCTCCAGGACTTCTCCAGAGTATCCTTTGGAACTCCCTACCCAAATCTGTCCACTTATCTCCTACTCTGTCCACCTTTAAACAATCCTTGAAGCTCTTCTCTTCAGGGAAGCCTATCCTACCTATCATAGTAAACTGTTTGTTTACTTCTTCCACTATCTTCCACTATGTTCACTAGAATCCACTATCTTAATCTACACAATTATTACCTTATGTATCACTTGCCCCTCCTAGTAGATTGTGAGCTATATTGTATTGTATTGTATTGTATTGTAATTCTACTGTCTCCCTCCATTTTGTAAAGTGCTGCGCAAACTGTTGGTGCTATATAAATCTTGTATAATAATAATAAAAGAAATCATGCATGACTGAACCATAACTATATTACAGGAAAGTATGCAATAACAAAGCCTCAAAGGTTTTTCCCTTTAATAATTCCCATAATGTACTGCACTGCGGATGTTTTTTATGCACTACACTGTCTAAGTATTAATGGAGGTAAAAATACAGTAAAATAATAAACATGCAAAGTATGATTTCAAAACATACATACCAAAGCACCTTTGGGGCCAGGCTGGCCTGGAAATCCATCTCTTCCTGGTCTTCCGTCTTTTCCTGGAGTTCCTGATTGTCCCGGGAAACCTGTCTCTCCCTTTTCACCCTTTAGTTGCTGATCAAAATAAACTTCCCCGGGTTCACCCTTTGCTCCAGGACTCCCTAGCAGACCTGGAACACCTTGAGGTCCCTGGAAATGTAAATAATTAAAAAAAAATTATGATAGCCTAAGATTTTTTATACGCCTCAGATCTTCTGACTGCAGTGGATATTAGTGCATGTTTTAAATAGGGACTATAAAGTCCTTTTAAAGCCTGACTCCATCCAATTTTTTTTTTTTTTTGGACAAAGTGAGTAAGGGATAAAACCTCTGCCAGGTTTCTAATATAGTCTGTGACCGTGTTGGAGAGATTTCTCCTCACTTACTGTTGGAACAGGACCCAACATGAAAACTCTCCAGTGGGGACACAGAATGCAAAAAAGGTAAATAGAAAAAACTATCCTTGGCCAATAACAACTGCTTCCCTCATCTGTTGTCATGCTGTCACAGGCAGCCACAGAAATAGTTGTAAACTGAAATTTCATTGACAAGGTGTATGTACTCTTACCAGTCTAACCAAAGCTATTATAAAACATTTTGACTAGAGTTAGACTTCAATACAAATTATTCATCCTTAAAAATATATTATTTTATACTTTATTTGAAACCATAATAGTGACAAATCTATATGGTCTGATTAAAAAATCAATTCACACAATTGTGTTGAAATTTTCAATTTCAAAATAATATTTTAAATGGAAGAAGAAGAAGAAGAAGAAGAAGGAGGAGGAGCCAGTACTTACAGTTGCTCCTGGTAAGCCATCGTAGCCTGGTTGCCCTCTGTCTCCTTTGTCACCTGGCTGGCCAGGCGGTCCTTAGAAAAGAGAACATATCATGTATAAAGCAAAATGATCCTCTAAAGATAGATAGTGCAACCAGAAGACCGCTTCCTCAAGAGTTTTACTTTTAATCTTTAATGTGTTCTTGCTCGGTACAAGCAATTTAAACAATTTGCATTTACATTTCAGTGGTGATATGTTAGTTTCTACATAGCTACATAGCTAATGATATAGACAACAGTTTGCATTCTAAGGGCTTTCAGTATTCTAAATTAATGTAGTTGGACCAAGTGGGCACAGATACATCTGTGACAATTATCTGCTGCCACTCTCCAACATACTGTAACTGATGGCTAATCAGGTGCTAATCAGAATCACTGGTTGGCCCCACACACAGGTATTAATCAGGTTCACTAGCATTTGACCCCATCTTCACCCCACCAGGTTTAAGGCAACCTGGATGTCCATTTAAAATGCAGCAGTTTAGTGTCTAAGAGATTAGCACCCCTGCCTCACAGTACTGGCGGTCCTTGATACTCCCCTATTTTTCCCATTTGATGGGCTTCCTCATAAAAAAACTTTGCAATGTTTATGGAATCTGTTGGCAACATAACATACTATATAAATACAATATGCTAAGCTATTATGTGTTTCTGTATTTTAGCAACAGCATATACAGTATAATGATCCTTAAAGTGATATTAAACCCTCACATATGTTTTTTATGAATTCAATGCTACAGTATGGTTCTTACTGTTATCAATTCTTGCTTCAGATCTCTGAGCTGTAGTTTCTTTAAAATCTTCAAATTCAGAATGCTGGGGGGAACTTCTGTTCTGCAAGTTCCTTCATCCTCCCTCTGTGTTCCACGGAGTCGCTCCCTGTGCGCGCTCCTGTGCTAGGACTACATAATTACGTAAGAACGCAGCCTGCCCAACGTGTAAAGGGACCACCTACTTTTGATTGGCAGCGGCTTTCGTGTGCTGGTGCTGTGTTGGCTGAGATCGATCATACACAAGTTTTTTTTTTTTTCAACAAGCTTTATGTAATAGCCTATGAGGCAATGTAATGTGTATGATGGTTACAATCTTTTTTTTTTTTTTAAACAAGCATTATGTTTAATGTGTATGTGTATAGATTGTGGAACAATGTAATGTTTACATTGCTCCAGTCTTTTTCTTTTAACAAGTTTTATGAATGCTTTTTAATAAGCATACATAAAACGTGAAAAAAAAGGCTAAAGCCATCATACACATTAAACTGCTTCATAGGCTATTATACATACTGTACATACAACATAAAGCTTGTTGAAAAAAAAATAAAAAACCTTGATATAATTCAGAGATCTCAGACGATCACAGCAACACAGCACCAGCACACTGGAGCTGCTGCCAACCAAAAGTAGGTGGTCCTGTACATGATGGGCTGGCTGCATTCTTATGTAATTCTGTCATCCTAGCACAGGAGTGTGCACAGGGAGCGACTCCATGCAACACAGAGGGAAGATGGCGACACTTGCAGAACGGACGTTCCCCCCAACATTCTGAACTCTGAAGATTTTAAAGAAACAGCAGCCCAGAGGTCTGAGTTCAGAGATCAGAGAGTGAACCTCTGTGGTGCTGTAGATAAAGAGTAAGGGGTCCAAAAAATCCCCTTACTAGTTCACTTTAAAGGGTAACATGCTATCTGATCATCTGTTTACTACTTGATTCATTGTCCTCACTCTATTGCAATCTTGATGGTACAAGTTTATTAATTGTTTGCTTCCTTTCATTTTACGTCTTTTTCTGAATTTTGTAAATACTTTAAAATAATGTATTGTTTGTAGTATATTCTAAGTAACATAACAGGACAGGTATTTCTGGACTAGATTGAAATAAAATATTTTAAACATGCAAATACAGTATATCACAGATTGTAGATTCAGACACAATTCTAACATTTTAAAAAGTATTTCTTACCTGTTTTACCAGGTGGGCCTTGGGGACCTGATGGACCAGGAAGTGGTGATGGCATTGTTTCACATAATGGACAGGCATCACCTTTGTCACCTAAAATAATTGCATAATTAAAACCAATACAAAAGTAATACACTACTATGTGTCTTAAGACAAAATAGAATCCTAAAACCCGCAATGGACATATGGAGCAGTTTGCTTCTCAAAGTATAATTATTAGTCATTTTCTTCATGAGGGTATTTAAAATGTTATCTTAGAATTATTATCTACTGGATAACATTTATCCTACTGCAATTATCTACTGCAGGTGTCTTATCTCTTATCAATTATCAATTTCTTCATATTTTCAAAAGTATTGCAAAATTGAAACTATACATTAAGCATGTGTCACAAACTTACTGTTCATGTCCAAAAAAATGTGATTGTGAAAAAATCTTGTATAGAAAGGATTGAAGTTGGATTTATGTGTGGAAAACATATTATGGACTATAAGCAACAAACAAGGGGTGGATATAGATCTGTGTCAAATTTACTATACAACTAATACATAGAGCATGTTATGCCTTCAATATTCGCTACAAGAATTCTCCCCCGGACTGGCTGACGGCCTGCCCTAAATGCCAAGCCCCTTTACCAGATCTAGACCACCTAATATGGATGTGTCCCCTCATCCAGTCTTTCTGGACTGTGGTGCTCCAATATATTAACTCTATTTCTGGTACCCACAGAATCCAGTCTAGACCCCATTCCATTTCATATGTACCCCTACCCCCCTAAGGCTATACGGCTTGATTGTGGTTTAACATTAACATTATGAGTGATTGTTTATTCTCATTTATGTTGGTCAATGATTAGTTATGATGCTGTTTCATCTCTTGTTATACGAATTGTATGTATGCAGTAAAACTTTTCAATAAAAATGTACATGCTAAAAAAAAAAAAAATTACTATACATTCTCCTTGGAAAATATATTTAGGCTGAATGCTTAAAAACTTTACAGAATTGCAATGCATTAAGAGAACACATACCTTTCTGTCCCCTTTCTCCTGCAAATCCTTGTTGGCCTGGGTTTCCATCGGATCCACGGTCACCAGTTTGCCCGGGAATGCATTCATGGGTTGGATCTGTTATTAAGTGAATTTAAGTTAAAAAAAATAAACAACTAACCCCCATAGCTCAAATAGCCACACATATTCTACTGTAGGACTGCTGGAAACATACAAAACCATAGAGAAGTCAAAAGGGTACCAATGTTGATTGATACAATAGAACTTATGAACGATCCTATCCGTACAGTGCCCAAAATATTCCCTTTAGTTACTCAGACACCTTAAAAAATACAGGTTAGTTGGCCAATTGTATTCAGTTAGTGCTGTACTTGAATTTGATCATTCATGTGTTCAAATAACTAAAAATATAACTTGGCACATACAGTTATACTGCTAGGATGGTAGAGTCAATTATCTGTTTAAAGTGTACCTGTTGTGGATAAGTACCTAAAACAATACCCGGGGGAAATATCAGGCACTTCCACCAGGTAAATATTTATAGGCTCAGCATTTTTGAAGGGCCTGGGAACCCAAAAATGTGGGGAACATTCTTCAGGGTCTGAGGTCAAGTTATATGGACAAGCTCTGGTCTTTTTCTCTATGCCCACTTTTTGGGCCATTACAGTGATTAGCAGCCTCACTAACAAAAAGTAAGACATGTGAGAGGGCAGACCAAAGCCTAACCATACTAATCTGGTCAGGTTTTGGGGCTTCTAGGGCACGCTGAACAGGGCCATATTAACATAGGGTGGAGATCCTGCTCCAGGTCCACCCCTGCAAATAGGCCCAGCCCGCCCTGCCCTGAATCGTAGCCACCCCGACCCGAAGCGCAGCCAGCCAGATGTCAATTCTCTGTTCAGGCATTTCAGAGGGCTGCTCGCTCCTCAGTAGTGCCCTAAGAGGCCCCAGTGAGCGGCCCTCTGATATGTCTGAGCAAAGAGCCACATCTGCTGTGGCCGCAGCTGCCAGTCTCACTCGCTGACCGCCTGGAGTCTGCACTGACCACCTGGAGCCCACACTGACCATATAGAGCCTGTACTGACCTCCTGAGAGCGAGCACTGACCACCTGAAGCCTGCACTGACCACCTGGAGCCAGCACTAACCACCTGAAGCCTGCACTGACCACCTGGAGCCAGCACTAACCACCTGAAGCCTGCACTGACCACCTGGAGCCTGCACTGACCACCTGAGAGCCTGTACTGATAAGCTGGAGCCCTCACTGACCACCTGGGGCCCGTGCTAACCACCTGCAAGGCTGCACTGACCACCTGGGGCCTGCACTGACCACCTGGAGCCCACACTGACCACTTGGAGCCCGCACTGACCACCTGAGAGCCCTCGCTGACCACCTGGCGCCTCACTGACCACCTGGAGCCCCCACTGACCACCTAGAGCCTGTACTGACCACCTGAGAGCCCTCACTGACCACCTGAAAGGCCACACCGGCCACCTGCGAGGCCGCCCTGACCACCTGGAGCCCGCACTGACCACCTGGTGCCCGTACTGACCACCTGAAAGCCTGCACTGTTCACCTAAGAGCCCACACTGTCCACCTTGAGTACGCATTGACCACCTGAGAGCCCCCATTGACCACCTGGAGCCTGCACTGACCACCTGCAAGGCCGCACAGACACCTGGGGCCTGCACTGACCACCTGGGGCCTGCACTGACCACCTGGAGCCTGCACTGACCCCCTGGAGCCTACACTGACCACCTGGAGCCCACACTGACCACTTGGAGACCGCACTGACCACCTGAGAGCCCTCGCTGACCACCTGGAGCCCGCACTGACCACCTGGAGCCTACACTGACCACCTAGAGCCTGTACTGACCACCTGAGAGCCCTCACTGACCACCTGAAAGGCCATACCGGCCACCTGCGAGGCCGCTCTGACCACCTGGAGCCTGCACTGACCACCTGGTGGCCATACTGACCACCTGAAAGCCTGCACTGTTCACCTAAGAGCCCACACTGTCCACCTTGAGTACGCATTGACCACCTGAGAGCCCCCATTGACCACCTGGAGCCCGCACTGACCACCTGCAAGGCCGCACTGATTACCTGCGAGGCTGCACTTATCACCTGCGAGCCTGCAATGATCACCTGGAGCCCACACTGACCACATACTGTAAGTAGGTGTCGGAACCACCTGAAAGCCTGCACTGATCGCCTGAGAGCCCACACGGGCCCCCTGAGAGCCCGCACAGCCTGCCCTTAAACCCTGCACAGCTCTCCTGAGACCCTGAAGGCATCAGGCTGCAAACCCGGTGCAACACATAGTATGTAGCTTCATATTATTCTGTATTGCTGTATAAAGTATTTTTGGGATTTGTAGTCCTCTATAGCTGATAGTATTATTCTGCAGTGCTTTAAAATGTATTGCTGGGTTTTATAGTCCTCAATAGCTGATGGTATTATTCTGCAGTGCTTTACAGTGTATTGCTGGGATTTGTAGTCCTCTATTGCTGGTGCCATTCTGCATTGCGTTATATTGTATTGCTGGGATTTGTAGTCCTCTACAGTTGGTGGTATTCTGCTTTGCTTTATATTGTATTAGTAAGATTTGCAGTCCCTCTACAGTTTGGAGTCAGTGGCAGATCTACCAGGATCACAGCTGCAACCAGACCCTGGTGCTCCACCACTGACACCAAGCTGTACAGAACCTACAAATCACTGCCCTGACAGGAGGAAGAGGGCCCCGGTGACCATTGTGATTTCCATAAAAATGCCCACCGAAATCCTTAGCACTAGGCCCATGATGCTCTTAATCCTGCCCTGACTCTGAAACAAAGCTTAACCCTCATATAGAGGTGCCTGCTATTTCTCCCAATTGTACATTTGTGCACTTTAAATCTAGTACAAATACACTTAAAAAATATTTTTTGTTTACTAGTATTATTTGGTCATCTCATGGAACCATGGTTAGTGCTTTTTTAGCCTATTGCTAGGAGAATATGCCTTGTTAGTTATTTATGTTTTTGATGAAGCCGAGCCCTTGCTTAAAGCAGTACAAGTTTTATAGTGCACAACCTTAAAGTAGTTCTAACTACAAGATTCTGTGGTTGTGTCTGTATAACTGTATAGGCCTTGGTGCCATTGCATTGCATCAGATTAAAATGAGCGCGATATAAATATATTTTAGCATTGCAGACAAAATAATTTACATCTAGGACATTTTTGAAAATATAGAATCTGTAGAGAATTGTAGAAATTGTACAGAGCACAAAATAAGTACTGAACAGTTTAAATGCTTATGACAAAAGTTCCCATCTGGCAAGGGTTTGTAAGGATGAACTATTATTCTCTGTCCTTACCGATGGGGCCTGGTGGACCTGCTGATCCTTGAGGCCCAGGTGGGCCTTGTCTGCCCTTCTCCCCTGGTAAGGATAAACCTGGCAATCCAGGATTTCCATTTTCACCCCTCTCCCCTGTATATCCTGGTGCTCCAGGGGGGCCAGGAATAGATGTTCCTAAAAGAAAACACATTTTTAAAATGTATGTAAACCTTAATATTGAACATGTCTAATTTAGTCTGTTAACTACACCATATAAATCATTTTGTTAAATCTGTTTCATATGTGCAGAGAATTACCTGTTGATATTGATAGAAATCGTGTCTGCCTGTGCGACATTCTTATCAGTTACATTGTTCTCAGTGCTTTCTGTGAACTACAGAACATCTCCCCCGTATGTTATAGAAAAGAAAATGAGTTATTCTGTAATCCTGTCCATGAGAAAAATGCTGCTCCTAATCTATGGTATGGTGAGTGAGCATTGTCACCCTATGACAGGAAGTCTGTTACTTGCAGGATCACCAGGAAAAAACAGGCAAAAAGCCTAAACAAAAAACCAATGCAGCCACCACATGTAAGGATTAGTAGGCTGCAATATATTACATTTGTGTTCTTGGGTTTAGATATGCTTTAAGTAGATGATATTCATGCTTTGATAAAATGTGGATAAATTGTGTGATAAATTGCAAAGGTAGAAATGGGCTGTAACCCTTTCACTGCCAACCCCTTAAAACACTTTTAACCTGGCCACACCATTTTTGCAATGTTTCCCATTGTTTTGATTACCTATTGCTGCGTTGCTAGCATTTGTAAAAGATCCCCCAAACCATATATTTTCTGAAAGCACAGGCCCCGTAGAATAAAAAGACGGTGCTACTAATTTTGTAGGTTCTGTGATAATTGCGCAAATGTTTATCAAATCAATATTAAACCGATAAAAATACACAATTAAATTGATAAAAGCACACTAATATCAATATCTGTGCACAAAAAAATATTTCAGACTAAATCTAAAAGATAAAAAATTGTATTAAATTAAAAAAATATATATTTGTCAATTTTAAATTGCGCCTTTTTGCGAAACGGTAAAAAAATGAAGTAATGCAAACCTGTAAATAAGCAACTTATGTTAAAAATCGTTTGTGTACTGTGTTTGTGTGTGTATTGTGATAAAATGATACAGGAGTATATTTAATCGTAACACAGCATATAACAAAGCACGGCAATGCATCACAAAAGTTTCACACGCTGCCACAGTTAGTTAATGGAAAAAATCAAGCTCTGTGATGCGTTTTAAGAATGCACCAAAGTGCATGTGCATGGCATGCACCACAATATGGTGCACGCTGTTGCTCATGTATAATATGCGTGTGGGGGGTGGGGGGGGGTTGTGTTTTATTCATTTACATTTTATAATTATTTTGTAATTATTTATTTATTTATGTTACTCGGGGGGGGGAGGGGGTTTAACCAGACCCCTGACATTTCCCTTTTGAAATAGAAATTGAGATCTTTTTTTCTGCAGCCTCTAAATGAATGGAAAGCACTCAGTACAGAGGCTTCCCATTTATTCAGAAACTGGTGATAGCTAAATTTTACAATCATCCAGTTATGAATGGGTAGAAGCCTCTGTAGTGAGTCCCCATTGAGAAACTCATGAATGAACAAAAAGTGATGTAAAGCACTTCCTGTTCATTCATAACTGAAGACATATAGTACTATGTGTCCCCAGTTGTTTACAAACATTTATTTAACAGATTATGTGGATTGGAGTAACACTCACCATATTTATTCCCAGATAATTTTTGTACAAGTCATTCGAGAAAGCTGGTTGGATGACCAGTGAAACATCTTCAAGAAAAATACAGCAAGTCCAGTAGCCTTGACTTATTTTTTACAGATATACCATGACCTGGATGAATGAGAACCTTCACAAACATACTGCAGTGTTTGTTCTGCACACACTCCAGTGTTTGTTCTGCAGGTCAGCCACACACAGAGCAGCTGTCATCCTGAAACTGACCGCATGACAGCATCTCTGCTCTCCTCCCTGCTCGCCGCTCGATGTTCTCTCTCTCCTGCCACTCGACGATCCTGACAAGCGGCTCCCTCCTCCACCCCCATCAGCTTCAGCTGTCATTTTCTCCTCAGATCCCCGCTGCCTCAGCCCATACAGGCAGGGTAGAGAAGCGGGGATCTGAGGAGAAGCATGGAGAGGGCAGGAGAAGCTGTTAGAGACCGGCGGCCAGTGGCAGCGGTTCCAGCGCGGGGGAGGGAGCGCCCGGATTATGTGTTAATAGCTGTCATGACAGCTATTATTTTTACAGGGGACCATTGGGGGGACCCTTCTGATATAAGTTCATGGTCACTAAATCGACCATGAGCTTATAGCAGAAGGGTGAAAGCCACCGACGGAAGACTCACTGAGCTGGCTTGCCAGCTGGAAACAGTTGTGTTCCGCAGTAAGCCTTATGTCGGTGGCAGCGAAAGGGTTAAAGCATACATTTAAAAACTTTGTTTTTCATTTTGGATAGGGTAGGAAAGGGGTTTTTGCCCTCTGGGTGTCATTATGGAGATTTCCCTTCACTTCCTGTTCTGTAGTCTCAACAGAATGTGATGGGATATCTTTACAATGTATGAGAAATTCCCTTTTGCACAGCTGTCATGTGTCAGTGTCTCCATTGGAAGATTCCTCGCCCCTTTCAGGACAATTAATAGGAGTAAAACAGAGGCACAGACATCAAGAACAACTTGACAGTAGTGCTAACCCCTTACCAGTTCATCCTAATATAAAGAAATTACTTCATGTATACTTTAAGCAAAGCACAGTAGAATTAGAACTATAGAGCAGGATCTATAAAAGTAACAATCTGTGTATACAGATATCAAAATTCTTAAAGTGATATTAAAGTAAAAAAAAAGTTGAAGCTGTTTCTAATGCTGATTAAATCACTTACAATGGAAGCTGATCCTTGATGTTTAAAAGTTTTAGCTTCCTGCAGAATCAGCTGGTCCCCTGAGCACTGGCCTTGAAATGCTGTTTAGGGCTGCTCCTTTCCTTTGCAGGGTTCTATAGAGCCACCCTTGTATGTGCTAATAAGCTGTGTGTCTGTCCACAAACACACCGACACAGTATTGTAAACGTTTCCCCTTATCCCTGCTTCTACTTCCTCCCTCTTCCCTTCTCCATGCTAATAGATGGACAGCTGCTGGAGACGGCTCTGTCCCTTGTGATCTTATACTGGACAGGAAGTGCAGGGAAGCCAAGCTGAGAGATTTGGAGCCAGCTGTTTGGAAACATGATGATTGAAAATGTTCGGGCAAAAACATAAAAAAATACTTTGTTGGGCAATGTATATTTGTTTCTTCAGGACGTATTATTGAAAAAAACTGTTTTCGAGTTTAATAATACCTTAAGTAAGTAATACAGACAAAACGTCCCTTTTTTTTTTTACAGTATTTATGTACAATATTTATTCTCAGATGTTACCTGGTGATCCGGGAAATCCTTGTAGTCCAGGTTCACCTTAAAAGCAACAAATACAGTTGAGGGTATTTTACCAGTACAACAGCAAAGAATACACATTTTCTAATAATGTTAATATGCAGACGTTACTCATTTGTGCTTTTGATTTAAAAAAAGAAAATCTGCATGCAGAACAAGAGCAAAAAAAAAAATTGCATCAAATAACGTAAGGGGGTTGTCTATTTTGCGAATATTCGTGAAAGTTTGTTTTGGGCAAATAATGCCAAAATTAATGTTCTTGATATATTCTTTCCCAGTTTGAATGCAGTGTGTTGTAATATTACCTTATGGCTAATAGATGGAGCTGAGGAGGAGCTATGCTCCTCAGCTACATCTGGTGGCCATAATGTAATATTACAACACTACAGTCGAATTTGGGAAAAATATATATTATTAACATTTGTGTTTGCCATTATTTGCCCAAAACAAACATTTACAGACACTCACAAAACCCTGTGAATTGTTTATAAATAGACTCAAGGTGTAAGTTTAAGTAGCTATCAAGCAGGGGGTGGAAAAATAAAGTTTATTAGTCAAATGTAGGAATTGTGTTTATTTTTTAAATACATTATAACACTAAATTGTAATCAATAACTGCAAATTATAAGCAAGAAACCATTGCCTAAAATATCAGCTTCACTACTTAACAGATTTATTGCACAGAAAGTGGAACTGTGGGGTGGATGACCATGGAAATGCTTGGCAAAATGTGTAAGTATGCACATTTTGGCATACTTACTTTTGCTACGGCCATATTTTCCATCACTTCTTATGTACCAGTTTTTTCTCTATTTGGACATTAGTGATGTAACTCTTGGCTATACGCACTAGGGTTACATTAACACAGTGCCCAGTTGTATTCTTCCATATGCCAGGAGAGGGGGCATTCTGGGAATGTAAACTGCTCTGCAAATGCAACGCAGGCAGTGTACAGGAGAAAAATGCTAGTAGTCAGGTAAAGGAATTTTTAGGCAGAAGTGACATACAAAGTCTCTTCTAAAAAAAATTAAGCTGGACTTGGGATAAGAAAATATTGTCGTAATAAAAGACGTGTATACTTATTTAAACCTTGGTGTGTTTTCTCTATTTCTAGATCTGTGAAATAATCCAGTGTGAAACTTTGCCTCTGTGCTGGAGACCAGTGACTGGTCTTGCGTGCACTCCCTCCTGTAGTTTTCTGCAGGCAGCCTGTAGTAGATGGAGCTGCTGGGTCCCTTTTACAGCTCTGCTGTCTGCACAGATTATGCATAGCACAGTGCTAATGTAACCCTTTGTTTTGACAAGTTAACATCTGAATTTTGAATAAATTTATTTATATCCTTTGTGGCTATCAGGAATATGTTCAAATGAAAGTATTTTTGCTCGGGGTTCAGATTTAAAGCAAAATACAGGGTTGGACAAAATAATGGAAACACCACATGCAAGCAGAGGTTAATGTGTATGCCCAGGCAAAATCATGGAAAGATTGCATCAGAAAAAAAATCAGATATCACAAGTCGAAACTTACTATCAAATATATATATATATAGATCTATATATATATATATACAATTAAAGTGGCCTTTGCAAGCCAAATATTTGGCTTCTGTTCTGTCCACTTCCTTGGGGCAACAATGTTTTACTATGTCTCACTGTGAGAGCTCAAAAAACTGCAAAAATGTTCTCTTACACTGTTGGAGTGCATTCTTGTAAGGTTTCAAGTACCCAGCATTCCTGGGAAGCAATGGTTAGTTACAACAACATCACCAGCACCCACAGAAAATGGACAGATGACCGGGCTGAGGTAAGTATTCTTAAATTTTTTTTTTAATAAAAGCTTTATTTTGCAGCCTCCAAAATTACCACAGAAACAAATCAGCACTTTTGTGACCCAGTTGCGACAAGAATTTTAACCCATTAGAATATAGAAGGTTTGCCGCTTGCATGCTGCTTGTATCTAAGGCCAATGCCCAAAAGTGCATCACAGGTCACATGCCACAGAGCTACAGGGAAAGCCTAGGAGCACTTCTTTTCATGCTTTTCCAGAGAACATTCTTACCAGATTTGGTAAGCAGCTAGGCAGGGGAAACCAAGACAACTGGTTGCTGGGCCAGAGGGCCACACTATAAGTACCATAGAACTGCATGTTGGGTAATAGAGATATAGGTCCTTCAGTATGAACTTATCAGAAAAACTTTACTGATTAACTAGTTGTTTTATTCCATTACAAACTCTACCTTTAGCACCCCTATCTCCTCTGCTACCAGGATAACCAGGTGATCCAGTGTCTCCCTTCTCTCCAACTACAGTAGGCCGGCCATCATCTATTACCTGAAAATAAACAAATAGCAAAGATAAAATATCAGGATATAGAGCTGTGCACATATTTAGTATGAAACATTTAAATACTCACATAGCACATACAAGGCCACACTCTGTTCCCCTTCGAGCTAAAAACTGTTTTATTGTTCAATTTCCAGCATGTGGATCTCTACAATTAAGCTCCAATATGGAGCAAAGCACGTCATAGAAAGGAGAAGGTTGGAGTGTCAGTGTTCATGCTTGAAATTGAATTTTAGGCTAAAAAGATAACAGAGTGCGGCTTTGTGTGTACTGTGTGGGTCTGAAGGGGGGTGACAGACACTGGTGGCACCTGTACCTGTGCCTGGATGTAGGGGCTGGAGGGTTTGGAGCATGTGTACTGTAAGTGAACTTCTTATGGAAACATTTAAGTAAAAGAGAAAGTTATTTTTTTGCAACAGAGGAAACCTGCAATCCTTTGGCCAATGCAATGATATTACTTACGGCTCCTGGAGGTCCCTGAAATCCGCGCTCTCCCTTTATTCCCTGTAAATAGATAATTTAACACTTTAATATATCTATTTTCATGCAAAGTGTTACTAGTATATATGAAGTTACGAAATCATGAGAGCAGGTCACTGAATAGTCTTTTTTTCCACTGAATAGTCTTTAAACTTACTTTTTGTCCATCCTGTCCAGGAAATCCATTAAAACCCGGGTTACCTGGGACTCCCTTTAAAAATAAGACCAATTATTTGTTATTTGTGTGAATATTATAAAAAATGTAAGAAAGTTAAACAATATACTCAAACTGTTTCTCAAATGTTTCTGCAATTTTTTACCTGCATATTGGTCAATTTGTCTATAAGTGCCTAATAACAAAAATCAATTTCTGCTGGAATATTTACATATTCAGATCATATATTTCTGATTGATTCCAAACTCAAATTCAAAGATGAAGGTGAAGTTGGTCTAGTTTTGTTTTGCTTTTTTTGTAAATGAACATGAAATGAATGTCAGATGTCATCACTATTACAAAACGCTAACTGCCGTGCATGCTGACTGGCACAGTAGAGGACAGGAAAGCATGTAATACAGCACTGGGGAACCTTCTAGAGGCCATCATGACCTACAAATGGTTCATACTTTTTTGGGTAAACCACCAAATACCCACAGATACTTGTATCTGAGCAAACCAATGCAATCTGGATTAAAACCTGTCTGAGGTAAATCGGACTGCTCATGACATATTGTACAATGTACACATGTGATACTGTATATTACTATAAACAGAAAATATACATTTACAGTATACTTACAGTATATCCCTTTTCTCCCTGATCACCATCTTTTCCAGGTTTTCCCTAAAAAAAAAAAAAAAAAGTAATTAGTGAATTTACAGTCCCTGTATGTAAAGCAGTCTAGTAATTAGCATGTGCCTTCTTCTGTTCATTTCAGTTTGTACACTCTTCCCATTTTCCACTAGATGATCCACAAATTGAAAATTACACCAGTAGACTATATTTCCTTTGGGGCAAGGACTAAATGTATAAAAATGAACAAATTATAAATAATTTATAATGCGTTGTCACTGATTAGATTCCCTTTGGCATGGCTATTAGGTAATGACTATTGTTTTCAGCTATGGAACAATTTATGGAGGATTATAATGATCTTTTTTACAGCATGCTTATAGGAAGGAATTAACAACTATATTGAAGGCATCTCTGTATTATGGAAACACCCTTAAAATACCAATGGGCAAAATTATCATTTAACTTCATGGGGTCATTGCCTTAATTCAGCAGTTTTTATCCCCACTGTAATATACAGTAGTTTTATCACCTGCTAAACCTGCCATTGCATCTGTTATTTTTGGCAATGTCTGAAACAAATTAAGCTGTCCAGCAAAAGTAACAGTTGCAAGGTTGGCATTAAAAAGTGATAGGGGTGCTCACAATGGTGATCTTTTATTTATATGGCTTATACCTTTTTTTTCCAAAAGAAGGAAAAACTTATCACTGTAACTGCTTAAAGCTAAACTCCGGGAATGATCTTTTTTGAAAACTTACAAAGGTCCAGCTTGGCGCAAAATAAGTATCCATATCTAATATCCAGAGGGCCACTGAAAATCACTGTAGTAGTCTGTAGTAGTCTGCACTACATACAGTGATTGCAGAGCCTGTAGTCTTCTACAAGTCGTTCTCTAATTGGCTGAGGTGAAGAGGAGGGGCAGATGATGTTCTGATCTCTGCCTCAGCCAATTAAACAATGCCTTGTATTCATTGAAAAAATACAAGGTGTTCTCTGAATGGTTTTGGAACCAAGCAAGCGACTCACTGTGCACAGAGGGGAAGTCAATGGAGCTGCACCCAGAAGATCATGGCTATCACTGTAAGTAGGGCTGACTACTACAATGATTTTAAGCATCCCCAGAGGTCCTCTAGATATCAGATATGGATACTTACATTGAGCCAAGCCTTAAGAAGGCTCTACTAAGCTACTCACTGATTGAGTGTGGATCTTTTTGATTGCTTTAATCCTTTCTCACCATTTATGGTTACACTGTCCCATTATAATATATTATAATATATAGTAAACAATAGTCCCTATGTTTTTGTTTATTTGTATTTGGATAAAATGTATACCTTAACCCCAGTGCTTAATCCTTGCTATGTTATAGATTTTTTTTTCAATTATTTCATATATTGTTATATATGCTATCCAGTCTCTGAAGTCCAGCAGGAAGAAGAGGACACATGAGAAGTGCAAAGACAGAAGGCAAACAGGAAGTAACTAAACACTACTTACTGACACTTGCTGCACTGTTTACTGTCTGCACTTATTCCACACAGCATTCCACGTGTTCTCCCCTAATGAAATGGTTACTGACCCACCATCTAGCTTAATGGGTTTTTGCCATGTATTAATGCACTTTATTTTTGGCATGCTATGAATTGCATCTTTGTAATAAGGGATGCACAGTACTTGCCCAAATGCCCCCGATGCCTATCTCGATACTGGTATCAGGAAGCCGGGCGGCGAGTCATTAAATGCCGCTCAGCTTCCTGATTGCCCGGGAAGCCGGCTACATGCTCACTCGTCACCAGTGAGCATGGAGCTGACTTCCTGGCAAATGATTAAGCCGAGATCTGTGTAATGACTCGCCGCCCGACTTCCTAATTGGTCGGGAAGCTGGCCATTCAGGAAGCAAGGAGGCGAGTCATTACCCGCCCCCCAGATTCCTGGTGACGAGGGAGCATGGAGACAGCTTCCTGGCGGTAAGTCATTACACGCCACCCAGTTTCCTTAATGGGACTTCCGGTATCAATATTAGGTATCAGTGAGTACCGGGAAAAAAATATTGGTACTGATACTCAATACTGAAAAACCGGTATCGGTGCATCCCTATTAGTAATGGTAGATCAATACATAAATTTTTCTATATTTGTATAGAATATTTAATATGCAACTGCTTATTTTTAAAAAAAAGGACTAACTAGGAAACAATTTAATGAATAAGTCTAATGTTTAGAATGTTTTTTGTTCTTTTATTATTACATATTCTTACATATAATCGCATTTAATACTAAATAAAACATAATTTTGTTACATTGTGGGTTTAATTTGTGCTGTGTTACCTTTACTAGGAATGCTTTGTCATTGTCATACAGTGATTTTAGTTAAACCATTAGCGCTAATTTCAAGTGTTGATTCTGTATGATACAATTCCTGAACCACAAACATCTAATACATAGCAGTGTAACCTTTATGGAGGTAGAATCCATGATACCTACCCTTGGTCCTGCCTTTCCAGGGTCTCCTTTTTCTCCTTTAATGCTACTTCCAGGAACACCCTAAATCAAAAAATAAGGAAACACTTTGACATGTTGTAGATGTCACATAAAAAAAAATCTTTCACTGAAAATCACACAAAAGAGTTTGCAATAGAAATAAAGTGTACATGGATGAAATAAAAAAAGCTGAAATTATTTCACAATATATACAGAACATTGTTAACTCACTGAAAATCCTCTGTCGCCTTTGTCACCTAGTGCACCCTTTGCTCCCTAAATACAAAATATAAATTAAATACATTAAACAATTAAATTAATAATGCAGCTAGTTTAAACATTGAAATTCATCATTGTAGGATTTGGAGAACTGTAACTATAAGAATATGAAGTATTCTTTTTTTCCTCGCCTCTTACCTCCCACCCTTTAAAAACAGTCATTTAGAGCACTAACTTACCATTTATTTAAGTCAGAGTTTATGACTGCAACATAAACAATATACAGTATATGTAATTATGAAACAAGAATGCAGAAACAACATAGTCTTAATTTCCTTATCAATAACACATACAGCAACCCTCATGGCTGAAAATATTGATCCTTATAACAAATAAAACTACTATAGATTAGTGAATTCAGCCTAATGTCTGCAAAGCAATTTCTCACTTGCACTGATCCTAACATTTCAGTAGTAGCACCCCTCTCAGCCCTTCCCAAATGAGAAACAACATGGTGAGAATAGATTTGGTAGTTCTGTCAAAGGAAACATATCAAACTCGTATTTATTATACAGATATATCTTGATATGCAATTAACCCCTTCAAGACCGAGCTTCTTTTTTTTTTTAGTTTCTGCTTGCTAATGACTGATGCACTTTTAAAATTTTTGCTGTGCGATTCCTTCACGGCAGTAATATACTACTAAGTTCACCCACACATATTATATATTGTTTTTTAGAGGACAGATAGGGCTATATATTTATATCAAATATGTGTACCTAACACTTTAGATTTTTATTGTAATGGATTATTTTTTAAAAATAATTATAGTAAAAAAAAATTTATATATAATTTTTAGTTTGTTAATTTTTTTTAAACTTTCTTTTTATTTTTTTACACTTTACACCTTTTTACACTTTTTTGTCAATTATATCAAGCAGTCACTATGACTGCTTGATAATTTAATAATTTTTTACATAACTTTACTTAGCATAAATAACATAAAAAAAGAGGAAAAAACTTAAAGAAAACACTTTTTCCCAGTTTTGATTATTATTATTTTTTTAGAATAGCACAGCTAAAAAAATGCATTAAAATATATTCATTTATTTGTCCTTTATTTGGAAGCACCTCATATCTCTAGGATTTCAGAAATGTTTCTGTACTTTTCAGCTTAACACAAAAAGCTAATATTTTTTCTTCTCTAAAAACTAATAGTGGTTGGGTTAGGTTAGGTGGCCTACAATATCACTGCCATTAAGTGTCACTAACTGAAACACTTAGGGACTGTGACATATTTAGAACAACACCTAAATAAAAAAATTAACCCCTTAGGGGGGAAACAAATGCCCAGAGCCAATAATTTCCTTAGTGACTGATCATGACAGCATGACAGGATCAGATCTCACTAAGAGCCCATTCACACCAGGGCGGTTGCGGATCCACGCAGTTAACGCGCTGATCTCAAAGGGAGGTTTTGGGAGTTTTTAATTGCGTTTAATTGAAAGCTGTATGGAAACCGCACAGATCAGCATGGCAAAAATAGTGCAGGGAGCAGTTTGGGGGGGGGGGGGGGGGCAGTTCGGATCGCGCGGACCGGCACGGTCACATAGCAATGTATAGGATTGTTCATGTCGGCAGGTCCGTTCGGCCAAATCCGCGCGGCCGAACCACCCTGGTGTGAACGGGGTCTAAAGGCTTTTGATCGTTCCCAAAGAAGTCTGATACAATGTTTCGGCATAGAAATATATTGTTCCATATTTCTGTGCTGAAGAAAGAAAGTATTGTAACAAGACAGCCTGTAAACATCAGGGAAGTCCTGATCTTTACAGAGCTGTCAAAACTGAAATAGCAGAGCAGTGAGGACACATTCTGCTTATCTGCTATTTTAGCTGTCAAATACCAGATCGCTTATAGCGATCCAGTATTCATAACAGCTTCATTCTTTCATTGATGAAAGTAAGATAGAAGGTTTTACAAAAGTTCAACTATTTCATTAATGGATGCCACAATACTGATGCATTCATTAATGAATTCTCAGCGGTTACTGGCATTTCAAAGCCCAAAACTTTGAAATGCCATAACTTCACAGTATCCAAATGACCCAGTCATTTGGGTACATCAGGATGGAGACGTACAGTGTACGTCTCCAGTCATGAAGGGGTTAATATTCACAAATGGAACCCTAGCTTAAAATAGCATAATTGACAGACTTAATAAACACCCAGATTAGCTGTAAGAAACCCAATGTTGAGTGAAGCCTCAACTATTTGTCCATTATGATCCAAACTTCTTGATAAGAATAAGTTGTGTTCATTCAGGTACCACTAAGTAGTAACAGCGTCAAATAGCCAATTAACTATTTTCATTTTATTTACAAAGTATGCATACTGTATAAACCATTATAAAAAAAAATGTTTACCTTTATTCCGTATACTTCTGTTGCATTCGGTCTGTCAAAGGATGCTGGACCTTGGGGACCAGGGGGACCTGGAAGACCAGGCTCACCCTACAGAGTATTGCAAAGAAACATAAACTGTCAGTGAACTTCACTAAAACATCAAAGTACACAGGTATCTATTGGGAGAGCGCAACACAAATGTGGCCAAGCTAATACTGATACTCCTGCAGTACTGATCACTATAAGTACAACAACTATACATTTAATTTTATATATATTACAACATGGCTATCTACTATCTACTACTGCATATTTTCCCAACTATCATTAATAAGTGAAATCTAACTGGTTACAGTAGGACGTTCAGCTGAAATTCTGCCCGGGCCCAACCCAATAAGCATTTCCATGACGGGTGCATGGTGTATATTTGCTCACTCACTTTTTCACCTTGCGGTCCATGAAAACTCAGGCCCATGGAGCCCTATAGAAATGCAAAATACAAGAGCTTTGAAAAAGAAAAGATTTAACATTTAAAATATTAAACAAACATAATATACACTTACCTTTGGTCCTGGTGGACCTGAGGACCCTGGTGATCCCTAAAATAAAAAGAGATTATTTAGCTATAATCCCATTTATACTATTTTAGATATGTCATTATAGATGTTTTAGTAGACCAGAGCAGAGAGAACAGCAAAAGTTTGACATAAACCACAGTTTTTATATGAAGATTGTTTGTATAATACATGATATCTTTCACCAAATGAAATTAGGAGTAATTTTTTTTTACTTAATCAGAAGCAACATTGTTAGATATGAAAAGTTTATGGCAGGGACATGCAGCACAGCCAGAGCACTTGCTGGTGGCACTGTAGTTTAGAGGAGCAATTTTGCAGAAGTCTCAGTGTCCACCAGCAGGTGTCTTCCAGTGGCAAGCCAAATTAAAAGTGACACTAAATTTAGCAGTTAAATCTTTTAAAAAAGCATTCAAAGTACCTTAACTATTCACAAAAATGTATCTTATTTGTGTATCACTCGGCTGTAGATCCTCAAATCATCTTTGAATTGGTGCAGTCAATTTACTGTGTCAGGTCCTCTTTATGGAGACATCAGGGGTCTTTAAGACCCCTAATGTCTCCTAGGGACCCCCAGAGAAGCTGATGAAGCAGAGATCTGCTTCACCAGCATCTCTCCAGCTACAGAAGCTGGAGAATGACAGTTGAATGCGGAATTGATGTAATGCACATAGTTTCCTGCAATCAGAGACCGGAGGAGTGATCGGAGGGAGATTGTGTACTGATCCCCCTTTGATCTCGCTGTACAGAGCTGCCGTGCTGGTCCCAGCCTGACCCGGGTACAACGTAGCTCGGGATCAATGGTGGTGGCGGTGGGGCCGCACAACCGCACACATATTACAAGATTGGGCGTCTCTACAGACACCGTAACGCTTGTATGTAAACAGCCATCGCTAGCTGTTTGCTTTTCAAACATATTTCCCGCTTGTGCCCGCCGCCTAACGGCGGTCACGAGCAGTGCAGGAACTGACGTTTAACAACGCCTATCCGCATTCAAGAAGCCGCTGTCTGGCCGTTTACTTACCACGGCCGATCGGGAGGTGGTTAAAATTCAAGCAGTATATGGCCAGCTTTACTGGCTTACATCAGACCTTTACTGGTTACTGTAGAATCAGAAAGACAGCAAAAGTTCTCCAGTCCTATTATCCAAACAATACCTGTGCACTAAGTAAACATTTTAATAATATATAGTGTATAAATATATAAATATATTTATATAGTGTATATAATTGGTGTACAGGTGATGAGTTTGGTATAGAATCATGTGTTATAGGTTCACATTTACGTACCTTGGGAGATGTTTTCTAAAGAAGGTAAAAAACACTTACTTGACGACCTGGTGGTCCAGAAGGTCCTAACGGACCTTCTAATCCGGGGAGTCCAGGTGTGCCCTGTGTAAATATGAACAGGCAATTATACCTCAGAGAAAGATGAATATAACTGGAAATGTTTGGAAAACATACATGTGTTATTTAGTCAATATAATTCAAAGGAAAGTTTGTAATCCTTAGTGTATGGCCAATGCTGTCTGTGACAATTATAGGGGGTTATTCACTAACGAGCAGAAGGATTAAGCCTAACCTTCGGCTAATCCTTCAGCTCACTTCGGCTGCGAGAAGCCTTCGGTTCAGCCAAACCGAAGGTCTCCTGTACAGGCTGTTCACCATAGCCCGTACAGCAGCCGAAGGCAGCTGAAGAGCTCAGCCGTGCCAAACGCATATGCTTCGGGTAGGCTGAGCCGAACACACAGCCGAAGCAGGGAGAACAGTTCCTCCCGCAAAATATAAACAAATTTTAAAAAACAGCGTGGGGTTCCCCCCTAAATGTCCGCTGACCCGACCACACCTGTCAAAATGAACAATTTGAGAGGTGGCAGCCAAATGTAAACAGATAGGCGGAGCTAGCAGTGATGCCACTGCTAGCTCCGCCCATTTGTTGCCACTTGTCCAGGGCCCTTTAATAGCAATTTAACAGATTACGGCTGAATGACAATGGATGCGTGGAGCCAGCGGTGATGTCACCACTAGCTCCACCTATCTGTTGACATTCGCCCGACACCTGTCAAATTAGTTTGGGTCGGGTCGGCTGGCTTTTGGGGAAAACCCCACACATTTATTTTATTTTGTTTAACTGGGGGTCCCTCCTAACATTCATAGCAGGCCTAACGAGTCTGGTATGGTGTGGAAGTGGGACCCCATGCTGGGTTTTTTTTTTGTACATTTTGTGGGGAGAACCGTTCTCCCCACTTCGGCTGTGTGTTCGGTTCAGCCAAACCGCAGCATATGGGATTGGCCACCGTTGAGCTCTTCGGCTGCCTTCAGCTGCTGTATGGGCTATTGCGAAGAGCCGAAGCGTGCCAAATGATTAGCCGAAGGTTCGCCTTAATCCTTTGGCTCGTTAGTGAATAACCCCCTATGTTTAATATACTGTATATCTATAAATAATTGTGAAGCCCTCTGCATTCCCAATGCCTCCTATAATTGCATCAGATGAAAACATAACTATTGAAACTACTTACTGGTAAACCTGGACTTCCGGAAAATCCTTTTTCGCCTTTTGTCATAAAACCAATGACATCTCCTGGATCTCCCTAAAAAAAACAGTTTAGATGATTATGCAAAGTATATATTCCATGCAATAAAAAATATAAAACTAGTAAAGCTCAAAGTGTGCAATAAAAGCTGCAGCAAGTCAGATAAAGCCCATCTCTTTTACAGGCTGGAGGACATCCCACATCATCTATCTCTTCCCTCCTTAGCTTAACTGTCCTTGGTTCACCCCTTTCATTTATTGGATTTCAGTCATTTTAATTATGGAGGCTCAGTGTCACATGTGAGTTACCTAGGGCAGTCTGCATGGAAATGTAACCTGTGGAGAATGACACCCGAACATCAAGACATTTTGATATTTGCATAATTCATCCAAAGAGCCAACCCATTGGCTGCATCCATGCTGAGCGCTCCTGAGGAAAGTGCTGAGACAGTATGCTGTGATGTTTTTAGAAACATACTTTATATTGAGCACTCTGCCACCTCCTCCCACCAGTCATGATGTGCCTGCATTGCATAGAGAAGCACAAAGACCCAGTGATAATGGGCCATACATATTTAATTGCTTTACAAACCCAAAGCTGTGTAGGTTCTACTATCTACATATACTGGGTTATTCACAAAAGGCTGAACATTTTGGAGAAGTGAACAATCTAGGACAACATAGCTGAACTGAAAAGTGAGCTGAATTGAAGACTTTTTCCAAATCTGCTATTTTGGCCTAGATTGTTCACTTCTCCCGTCTTCTCCGGAGTCTTCAACTTTTAGTGAATAATCCTGATAATGTTTTATAAGCCAATTCTCTAAAGGTGTAACTGCCAACATCGTAGCCCTGTGGTCCTGGTCAGTGATTAAACTCATCCTCCTTCTGCTGTATTCTTAGGTCCCTTCCTTACTGCCTAAGGGTTCTCTGATCACAGGCAAGAGTCAAAAGAACAGAATTGTTTTTTTATGTGGTCATCTCATCTGGCTTAGCCTAGATAATTCCAGTTGACACAAAGATAGGACTCAAAAAAGTATTCTCTCTATGCCGTAGGAGCGCTCTGCATGGATGCAGCCAATGGGTTGGTTCTTTGGCTGAATCCTGTAAATGTACCTGTATTTACAGACTCTGTGAGCCACTCTCGCAGCCTCACATTGCAGCAGGCGTTTTAGGGGCTTTTCTCTGACTGATCACCTATGAAAAGGGAACTTTAGAGAGCTTTTCTATTAACAAGACACTGTAAAGTGAGAAACCTATCTACTGACAGTCCACCAATGGACTGTCCACCCAAAAAAGTACATACTTTTTTGGATGTGGCCTTTCTACTGATCACTGATGCAAAGTGGGGAAATATATATAGTGAAGGGTCCTTATATTAAGAATGCAGATGGGCAGGTGCTGCAGAGAGGTAGTTGGAAAAAGGGGGATTCCTGAGAAGAGGGGGCCCCCAGGAAAAAAAAGTGTATGGGGCTGTGTAACTTGTAGCTATACCTGTGATAGTCTCCTTTAAATATTTATGTCAATGCAGTTTCAGCTCTGACCCTTCAAACAGGGATGATGCTTTCAGAGAACCTGGTAGCTGAATCCAGTATCTGTCATTCACATTCTAATCTTAATTTGCATTCTATACTGGATTTATGTCTACACCTGTTATCACGGCAGCATATGTTGTAATATTAATGCAATATTATTGTAATTTTATATTGTAATAGTATTGCATATATTGCAATATTATTTCATATATATTTTTTTTTATTTGGGGAATAAATAACCACTAACAGCCTATGATTAAAAAATTCCAAAATGGACATGTATTTATATTGTGCTGTTTTAAAAGATCACACCAATCGAAGCCATGAAGTGGGCCAAAAACCATGCAGTGGCCCCTGAGGAATGCATTCAAGACCACTAGTTTGTGACTTTGGCTTTCTCATTTATCTTGAAATAGCTTTCATAGTTATAATTACGTTACACGCCCAGGTGAAGTTAAACCTCATCTGTATCCAGTTTCCGCGACTGCTTCTTTGTCACTTCCATATACACATCATTCCTAAGTATGTCCCTTCCATCATTCCTTACCAGGAGTCTACTAAAATGTTTCAACAGGTTAGTCTCAGCTCAACAACAGATGTATATACCTTGCACATCACACTAAGGGTTCTGTTTATAAAACAAATCTGCATATCTTGTTTATCCTGCAAAACTGCATGTAAATTTGTTCTGTGTGAGGTAACCAACTGTTGTAAGAATGGGACAAAAACAGTTTAATTTCTCTTCTGGTAGAATATTATTTCATATGGATTTAACCCCCATTCAGGGTGAATGGGGAAAATACAGCATAATGGCTACTAGATGGGACCTGGGATCATAGTAAATAAATACATGTTAGCAAGGTGATACAATGTTACAAGTTAACAGACCTTTGAGGGGAATGAGCATATCAATATGACCAATGATATTACAGATATTGCAATGTACATGTTACATGTATATGCTCTCTCCATTGTTCTCTTGAACTGTATCTCGTTACCTAAATGCATTTATTTCCTATGATCCTTTAAAAATGATATAAACCATTCTTGAAGCAAACTGTAAATTATTGCTAGGACTCCACAAAGCTTCCAATGGAGTAGTGACTTCACTGAATGGGGGAAATGAAATATCCAACATGTATATCATTTTCAATTTCTCTACTGTTATTTTCAGTTGTAAGCCATAGAAAATGAGTAGTGCAACATACCTTAGTTCCTGAAGGTCCTGGAGCACCCTAAAATAACAAATACCGTTATAACTTTAAGAACACTGTTTTATATGCAGAAAACACATTAAAATAGCTGTGGGGACATAAACCATTCATTTTAAAGTGGCTATCAAGGCAAATGTTTTTTCTATCTCACGTTCTACATTATTGTTGTTCAGGCCAACAGGCAGCAATATTGAGATAAAAGACATTAAATCTTGTTGCCTGGGAAGTTGTGACACCACTATAAAATGGCAGTGATTGAGTGCCACCAATGACAGCAGCTTCTCTCACTTCTATCATTCATTGTTTCCAGAAATGCTGGCATTTGACAGCATTGTAGCTCCCTGGGTTATGCCTACTGATTGTTTTGCAGAGCAAATCATTTCCCAGTGTCAATGACTAGGTTACCAAATGAGCCTTTGCCGGCATTCTTTCTCCTAGGTTCCATTATTTGAAATTGGAAGCAGAACAGCAGGATCATGTGATCTGATAGAAGTTGTCTAAGGTGCTTTTACAATTTATTTTTATATGTGAAGGTTTTCTCTGCAGTTAATGAAGTTGATATTCAGGTACTTTGCATTCTGCTTTAAAACCAAATCTAAAACAGGTTTTGGATGAATCTTCCCCATCATCTTCAATTATTGCTATTTTTTATATCACTTAAAAAACATGCCAGTTCATGGTGTATTCACTAATAACTTTGGCATTCAGCAATAACTTGCTTTTAAATTAGATATATTCTACTGATATGTTAACTTTTCTGCTACTATATTGCTGCTCTTTAGTAATTGTCAAATTGTTTAGTCCAGGCCAACTACACTTTAGATCAGGGGCCTCAAACTCAATTTACTCAGGGGCCAGTAGACAAATTTTGTAGTACCGCGGGGGCCGCTTGCGAAATTTCATGCTTCAAAATAAAATGTAACTACTGTATATACAGTACCAGTGTTATCGTCTGCGCATGTTATAAGCGTTTACAAGCGGCAACTGTCACCTATTCAAGTTAATGATGAGGTGACAGCCGCTGCATGTAAACGCCTGCACGCCACATGTAATGGTACGTGATATGATTAAATACAGTTAGGATTCAATAACTTTCCCTGGAAACATGATCGTGCATCCAGGGAGAGTGATTGTTTTTGTAACTGCATGTAATCATATCACATACCATTACATGCGGTGTGCAGGCATTTACATGCAGGGGCTGTCACCTGATCATTAACTTGAATAGGTTATAGTTGCAGCATGTAAACGCCAGATTAGGGATTCCGCAAATTCCTGACACAGAATCTCTAATCGCACCTGAAATATAGGTGTGAATGGGACCTAATAAACACACACACAGAAAAATACAACCCCCCTCCCACACACTAATACCCTCTCCAACCTTACCATCCCCACCCGCACAAATAAAATAATACACTCCTTCGGCTCACATAAAATGATACACTCCTCCCTCCCATTCCAATCCCCCCCGCACACATAAAATAATACACTCCCCGTTTCATGCCCCCCCTTACACATGAAATAATACACTCCCCCGTTTCAAGCTCCCCCCGACACACATAAAATAATACACTCCCCTGCACAAATAAAATAATACACTCCCCCCCTAACCCACCCCCAACGAGCCCCCTCACCTGCTTACATCTTTGCAGGGAGGAGGCACGATCTCTGGTGATCCAGTGGTTGATAAGTACGGTCTGGTGCAGACCTTACTACCCCATCTTTTCGGCAGGAGCTCAGAGCTGTCAGAGCTCCAGCCGAAAGAAACAACGGCGCTGACAGGAGCAGCTAAGCGGTCGGCATCTGACAGAGATGTAGACCATGTAGCAGCTCTTGCAAGTCAGGTACGTGGTCCATGACCGCATGCCTGAAATGTCAGCTGGCTGCGGGCCACACAGTACCAGTTCGCAGGCTGAAATTGGCCCGCGGGCAGATACTTTGAGACCCCAGCTATAGATCATCAAATAAGACATTTTAGACACTGAGAAAGGCATGGCACTTACAGGATAACCAATTAGCCCTGGTAGGCCAGGAGGTCCAAAAGGTCCAATTTCTCCCTACAAATTCAGTCAAAGAAAAGTTCTGTGTTAATATACCAATTAAAACAAACAAAAAAAAAAGCTGAGTAAACAATGTCATTCCATTTCTGAATGGTCTACAAAACTGACTAAACTGTATTAATTTACATTGGATTATATCACAAATCTCTAATCATTGCAAGGATATAGTGGAGTTAAGCAGGTACTTAATAATCCCTTACCTTGGGGTACTGAGTCAGGAACAATGTCAAAAAGATCTGGATTTGTATGGATTATTTTAGGCTATTTTAGAGGCTATTTTAGGCTCTAATTGATAATATACATACTGTAGATGAGATTCCCTTATATGATGCATTATTAGAAGTAATTTATTTTTCAAATGGTATGAGTTACCCTGCAGCACCCAGTCACAATTACACTTTCATTGGAAAAATGCTGGCATGTTGGTGCGACTAGTAGGTGCACAGCCTAAACTGTGTGATACAGTATATTTATATCTCCTACTACATAAAACAATTTTTAATGAAAAGCTTTCTCATACCATACTCTGGACCTGCCCCTGCTATGACTCCTATTGCTTCAACCAAGACATAGAGGGTTATTCACAAAGCTGCCGAAGGCAGCCGAGTGAATAACCCAGCCGAGGTGAAGTGAGTCGAACACTGTTCGGCTATTCACTTCTGGCTTGTACGGCTGATTTCAGCCGTACATCGCCTAAAATCAGCCGTACATCGGCTGCCTTCGGTCAGCCGTACATCGGCTGCCTTCGGTCAGCCGAACATGCTCTGCAGAAGGACTTCGACTCAGCCAATCCAACATCTGGATCATTCTCATAGGGGCCGAATGGCAGTAGGTGAATAGCCAAATGCCGCCGAGTGGTATTCAGCTCAGCTATTCTGCTCAGTACCTCCATGGTACCGAGCAGAATAGAACATAAGTGCAAAGAATGTGAAAAGAAAAAAAATTGCAAAATTATTTTAAAAATTATAAAAAATAGGAAGATTAAAAAGAAGAAACATTTTTCAAAGAAAAGAAAAATAAATTTGAAAAAAAATAATAATAATAATTGGATGGAGCTAGAAGTGACAGCTAGCTGGGCACCTGCCAGAGTCTTCTAGCAGGTCAAGGCCAATGAATAATAACTGGGCGGAGCTGGCCGGGCTCCGCCCAGTTGTTATTGTTTAATGACAGATCAGCGTCCCCAGGTCAATTAGGGACGCTGATCTGTCATTTAAAACTGGGCGGAGCCAGCCGTGAGATCACGGCTGGCTCTGCCCAGCTGTCATTTGCGCAGCAAATTGTTTTTGTTTCTGTGTATTGGGCATTGGGCATTGTTGCAGTTTTCTGTTGCTAGGCCAAAAGCCACTACCTCGTCAAGTCTAGGCAGATATAAAAGACACACATTGATGCAGCTCTGTAATCATTATTAAATCATTAAATGTACTTAAATTTGACTTGGTATCAGTAGCTTGCAGTCTATTGTACAGTCTGTACAGCAGGGCTTAGAGATGGAGAGGGAAAAGCAGCACAGGGGGCCAGTCATGTGCGCTTCACTACAGGCATCCAAACAATTGAATACACTTTACCTTTGTGCCATTGCAGCCTGGAATACCGGGTGGGCCAGGAGGGCCATCTTGTCCTGGTATCCCCTGGTAATTAAAAAAAAACAAGTTGTAAAGATCTTTAAATATTTTCACAGGTGATATATTACTTTTTCACAAACATTACATACCGGTAGGCCTGGATTTCCTGGAAATCCGGCTGCTCCGGAAGGCCCCTGAAATAAAAGACAAGGAAATAAATTACTTTATAGGATGAATGTTTTGACCACCTCACAAAATAAATATAAAAATACCAGCATATAACCATGTAAAGGTGAAAGGCTCTGTATTATGCGCACAGTAAAAGTGAGTAGCACACTGCAGGATCATTTAAAGCTTTAAAATTAATTTTAAGATGCTGTGTAAAATAATTTTCAATGGTATTGTCTGGATTCAATCTTGCTATCTCAAACTCTATGTTCCCTCTATTTGTTGCACTATTCTTTCCATATACACTTACCTTGGTTTAACCTCTGCTGCTTGCATGTCTCCTTTCATTTTGGAAGAGCTTGCCCAGGCTATGGAGCTTTCACCTTCTACCCATGCCTGGGTACAAGCCAAGCCCCAACCTCCCATCTTTTTGTGTTTAGGTTTTTCTGTCCTCCTCTATCTGTTATTCTGACTTGGCCTCATGTGACTATCATTTCTGAGTTATCCTTTGTTGAAGCTTTTAGTTACAAGCCATGATTTTGTTCACTCATGAGGAGTGTCTAATTCCCCTAACCATATGTGCTGTTGGTCCTGACACTGTTCTATTCTTTAACTAACACAAAATAATATACCTAATTAGAAAGGTGTGAAGTGTTGTTAACAGTAGAAGTATCCTTTGCCTTTAATGATATATAGGCATGTAAGCCAGCAAAAAATTAGTTTGCGTTCTTTCTATTCAGGTCCAAGCGCCGTTTTATTTCATTATTCGGATCTATCGAATTTTTGTAAACGAAATTCGGATGATCTAAAATTTCGTTAAACTGAATATTCACATTTGTTTGCATTCTGCCTCGTTGGAATTCAGACATTTGGATTCATCTGAATCTCCAAATTCACAAAATGTCATCTGCATTTACATTCAGAACGAGATGAAATTTACATGTCTAAATATGCACATGTGGTTTCTGACTGGACTGGGCACAATTTTCTGCTTTCCATGATCGATAACAGGTCCCAGAGTTTTGTTAAACAATGATTCTTTCTTGTTTTTAACAAAGGGCAAACAGAGCTGAGCTGATACCTCTTAGTGAACTCTACAGGGAGTATAGCTGTAGTGTGTCGTGTACAGTACTCCAAAATCATATGCAAGTTAATAGAACAGCTACTTTTGACTTGCTGCCTAGCCAGGCATCCATGTACCCTGTGGCAGAAGTCAGTAAATCCTATTAGTGGTGTCAGTTCAGCTCTGTTTATTCCACTCTAATATTAATTATGGTTATGGAACAGTTAAATATAATTCACATGCTAATAGTAACTGTTAACAACATTTGCATATATACTATGGCTTACTCTGTTTCCTTTTGTTCCTGGAAGTCCTGGCTCACCAGTGTCACCCTTTAACAGAAAAAAAAAAACAGAAACAGTTTAGTGTGTTATTGTTATATAACACTGCTATTTACAGTTCTTTGTAATGTTTACCTTCTGTCCCAATGGTCCTAGTGGTCCTTCAGGTCCTTGAAGTCCAGGAAAACCAATGATGCCAGGTAGACCAGGTAAACCTCGTTCTCCCTTTAAGAGGCAAACAAATCTACTTTTAGTACAATGTAGTGAGAACAGTACTTACAAAGTGTACTGAAACTTTAATGTTACTTTGAATTTATTTTTAACTTTCACTTTTATTGAAACATTGTAATAATGTAGACATCTGTTGATTAGTTGTATAAACACTATTGCAAAGTAGGGTTATGTTCCAAGAAGAAATAAATATTTTTATGATTGTCCTATGAAGCAAGTCCGGACCTCTAAGGATAGTTTTTAGCATTGCTTTTTTTTAACTAGATGCTGTACAATACAGTATGTATTTCTCACTGCTGCCATTTTCCAGGGCAAAGCTCCTGGATCCTTATCCTACTTTCCCTTTTTAGAGGGTAACCGACCTCAAACAAGCAGGTACACAGCATGTGTCAGAATAAATATGCCATAAGCTGTCATAAAGGGCTCAGTCTTGTTTAATGTTTCATAACGTCTCATGTTTCACCTTATGCTAAATCTTCAATTTGCTGGTGAACCATGGTTATCAGCTGCTGCATTGGATAATAGGAATAGCTACTGAAGCTAAAAAGGTAAGTCACTTAGTGAATGGGCTACAAATCATTAGGAATTTCCACGACACAGACCTTTAATAGACAGTAATTATTTATAGCGATTCTGTAGCTGCTACAAATCACTGCTACCATATTGCCAGTGTAAGATAGGCTTTTGGTTGCACTGCTTGATAGAAAAGCTCAGATATCATCTCACCATAACAGCAAGGCCTGTTTCCAAGATAGTGATTTTTTTTTAAAGTTTGGGTATGTTTTTTTGGTCTTGGATATGCAGAAAAAAGAGTGGCCAAACCTAAATGCAATCATGATAATTGGCATAGAAGCTGCAAATTGGAGGTTCTGGAGGTTAAAACTTCACTTTAGGGAATTCTACAACACAACATTTAGAAAGGCATATGCATTCACAGAGGACATTCTATTTGACATATCTGAACCACTAATCGCCATTCCAAATCGTGTGTCAATATTAAAGTAATTTGGCAATATCTCCAACTTTAAAATAAACTTCACCAAGTCTGAAATGTTGCTTGATTCACTGCATATGGACATGGCTTCCTTTCCACAACATTTCTTCCCTTTAAAATGGAAATCGCACTCAGTGACATACCTGGCATACAATTACCCATTGACTTCAAACTCCTTTATGGGAGAATCAAAGCCCCAATACACCCCTTAGTTAGGCAAGATCTTGATGATTGGAACAAAATTACCTCCACTTGGCTAGGAAGAATAAGCAATATAAAAATGACCATCCTACTGTGAATTTTGTTTCTCCTCTGGATGAATCCAATCCTGGTAGCCAGAAGGCTTTTCATGACCTTTATGACCTTTATCTGAAAAGATGAGCCTTCCAAATTCTCACTAAACCCAAAGCCAAGGGAGGCCTAGAGCTCCCTAACCTATACAACTACTTTAAAGCAGTGGCACTGACCAGAATACTTAGGTGGTGATTCCATGGGAAAAAGCAAAAAAGCTATGAGAAATGCAGGGCAGGATGTAATCTAGCCCATGTCCCATGGATTCCTCAAGGCCACAAGGGCCTTTCAGGGATGATTTCACCCCTTATCATACATACTCTAAGACTATGGGAAAACAGGAAGCCTTGCACCTCCACTCCATCTCCCCTTATTTTCCTAGGGGAGATGGGTCTCTACAGTTAATCACATTATAGAGGCAGAATAATGGGTACATTTCTGTCAAGACAAATATGATACATTTGACAATATTTGGGCAACGTGGCTCCACTTTACCGCCAACCGAAATAAGTTGTAAATTATGTACATTTGTGCTCCATACCAGCCAAAACAAAACTGTTAAAACTGTTGCCTTTGCATTACTACTGACCTTTTATACTGCTACAGCTTTGCCACTGTGTGTCACCCCCAAATGATAATTGTTTTGTTTAATATCCCTTATTCCTCCCTACCTACACCCACCCTATCTCCCATTCACTTTTCTCGCTTTTCTGCCCTCATCCTACCTTCCCTTAAAGCGGAAGTTAAGTGAACTTTTTTTAAAAAGTGCTGACAGGCGGGCCTATTATATCAGAAGGGACTGTGTAAGTCTCTTTAGTTATACATCCTTCTATCTGCCTTTCAGCACATTTGTTCTATACACTAAGCAGCAAACACGCAGCTTGGTGCATAGTCTTGGCAGTATTTCTTACCAAGAAAAAGTAGCTTGTGCACATGAGCAGGAGTTACCTCACCTGGACCTGGCCAATCAAGCAGCCAGACACTTCAAACCCAGAGGACACATGAGGTATAACAATTTTTATTACTCAATATACTGATTAATATGAATCCATCACTCCTGTGCTGTACTTGTAGTTCATATGCTATGCATTTGTCACTTCTAAGATGAATATGTGATTCCTTTGTTGTGACCACCTGAAATGTTATAATTAATAAATAAATAAAGATGATATATTTAAAAAAAAAAGACATACTAAATGAACACAACCTTATACACTGTAATTTAATAATGATGTATTTTCTTTACAGCTATCAGGAGACAAATACTTGGACTAGTGATGCTAACCTCCTTCTGAAAATGCCAATTGCTGGGCGGTCTTAGGCTTTAACACTTTGAATTACTGATCCAAAACAAGCATGCAGCACATGAACTCAAAACTCCTATTTTGTGTACTGGTTATTAAAAGTAGTAAAAGCAAGGGATCGGAATGACAGTCAAGCAACCAGCATGTTCAGAGGCAATAACAGCCTACATTCTCATGACAGGTTTCCTGTCATTTTAAAAATTAGTTCTATAATTTGTCCACAAGAGGGAGCTCTGCACCAGCATATCATGAAATGTGCTAGCGCTGAAGTTTGTGTATTTAGTACATGTGAAGCTTAGCTTTTCTGATTCAAAGGCAGTTAACCTTGCAAAAGCTTTGTAGTTTTTGTATTACAGTTGGTGTAATTTTACCTATCATTCCTAAAGGCATAAAATGTTATAATTTGTTATAACCTTTGAATTATATTGTATAAAATCAAACTACCAGAAGACATCTTTGCAAAATGTAATATTGTTTACACTTCGGCCCCTAATAAATGGGCTGCTTTAATACCACAAACCTTAAAGAAGAGTTCTTGGAAACTCAAAAATTTGCCCTTGCAGTGGGGCTACACCTGCACTGCAAGGATTAATTGCTTGTTTGGCTAGCCTATTTACTTACTTGACCCTCAGTCCCACCACCTCCCTCTGAGCTGCTAGACCTGTCCTCGCAACCTCTTCTCTTCTGGGCTCCAGCGATCTAAGGACTGCTGATGTCATAACGTCTTATGCAGATCCACTGACCTGCATTAAACATGATGATACCGAGGGATATTCCATAGCCAGATCTCTCACCTGACAGTACCTTTCAGGCTATTCCTCCTGTACCTTCTCTGTCCTTTCTATCCTTTGAGGTTCACACCATCCGCCTCTTTTGCCCCTATTCACTTTGAGTTGCGATAATTTATCGTGCTCCTGGTCACTCTGGCCACCTTTCAGCATGGCTCCCCCACTTCCTGTCCTCTTCCACTCCCTCTGTTATTCTTGGAGACTTTAACATCCCTATTGATGCCCCTACTAGCTCCGAAGCCTCCAAATCCCTTTCTATGACCTCCTCCTTCAACCCCACACAATGGTCACTTTTCCCTACCCATCAAGCTGGCAACACTTTAGACCATATTTTCTTAACTCACTGTACAGTCTCGAACTTCTCCAACACTCCACTCCCTCTCTCTATCTCCTCTCAGCAATCTCTAATTCCACCTGCCCCTCCACAGCCACTACCCTTTATAACTATGCCCTCTCTACCACTCTAGATAAACTATCCCCCATCACATCCCGTCCTGTTCACCAACCTAAGCGCCAAACCTGGCATATTAACTCCACCCGCTACCTCCAAAGGTGCTTTAGGGTTGCTGAACTTTTTTGGAGGAAGTCGCACACTACCTCTGACTTCCAAAGCTACAAATTCATGCTATGCTCCTACACTCTTGCTCTGTCCCTAGCCAAGCAAACATACTTTACCTCTTTTATCTCCACCTTCTCTCTGTGCTACAGATTTTGCATCATTTTTTACATAGAAGATTAACAATAACCAACATGAAATTGCCTCCCTTACACCCTCCCTAACCCAACCTACACTCTGTTCAGCCTCATCCTCTTCACTCAGTGACTTCTCCCAGGTTTCTGTCTTTGCCTCTCCTCCTCATCTACCACCTGTCCCTTCGACCCCATCACACCTTATCCGTCCTCTCTCCTCTGTGATTGTTCCTTCTCTCACCAAAATCTTCAATCTTTCTCTTACCTCCTTCATCTTTCCCTCTTCCTTCAAACACGCCGTCATCACACCCATACTATAAAAGCAGTCTCTTGACCCTGAAGCTTGTAAGTCTGCCTCTCTTTGTTCCTTTGCCTCCAAACTCCTTGAAAGACTGGTACATACCCGACTCACAGACTAACTGAACTCCAACTCCCTACTTGACCCTCTACAGTCTGGTTTTCACCCCCAACACTCCACAGAGACTGCCTTGATCTAAGAGACTAATGACCTAGTAACAGCCAAATCTAAAGGACATTATTCACTTCTTATTCTTCTTGACCTTTTGGCTGCTTTTGACACTGTTGACCACCCGCTGGTCCTACTCACCCTCCTTGGCATCAATGACACTGCCCTCGCCTGGTTCTTTTCCTATCTATCTGACCCTTCCTCCAGCATTTCCTTCACTGGCTCCACCTCCCCCCCTGTACCTCTCTTTCAATCTACACTGCCTCTCTTGGTAACCTTATCTAATCATTTGGCTTTCATTACCACCTCTATGGTGATGATACTCAGATCTACCTCTCCACACCGGATCTTTCCCCCAATCTGTTGGCTCCTGTAACTGATTGTCTATCCACTGTTTCAAAATGGATAACTACGCGCTTCCTGAAACTGAACCTCTCTAAGTCCGAAGTCCTTGTATTTCCTCCCTCTAAGGCTACCCCCATATCCATCTCTCTTCAGATTGATGGAGTTACCATTTCCTCTACTCAGCAGGCAGATAATTTGGTGTGCTTTTTGACTCTGACCTCTCCTTTTACCCGTGCCATTTTCATCGGAAAAATATCTCTCGAATTTGACCTTTTCTCACTGGGGAAACCACCAAAATGCTTGTCCATGCGCTAATCATTTCAGCACTTGACTACTGCAACCTTCTTCTTGTCGGCCTGAAAAGTGCCCAGATTGCCCCGCTTCAATCTATCATGAACGCTTCAGCCAGACTCATCTACCTTACCTCTTGCTACTCTCATACGTTACCACTCTGTCAATCTCTGGACTGGCTTTGTGTTTCTTTTCGGTTACACTTCAAACTTCTCAGCATTACATACAAAGCTCATAACCGTGCAGCGGCTTACAATTCATCCTTAATTAGAAGATATACTCCAACTCGGCCCCTTCATTCTACCAATGACCTGAGAGTATGCTGCTCACTCGCACACCCAACTCTTGTCTACAGGACCTCATCAGGGCTGCCCCCACCTTATGGAATTCTCTCCCACTCCACATCAGGCTCTCAACAACCCTACAACACTTTAAAAAATCCCTCAAAACGCACTGCTCTAGAGAATCGTATCAGCTCTCCCCTTGATCTCTCACCCTATACAACCTTCCCTTCTGCTCCCGTTTCACAGTACTCCCAAATCCCTCCCATTTTATTTGGTATACTGTATAATATAAGTAAGTGTAATTGTAATTGAGAGGGAGAGAGGTGAGTGCTGACTGCAGTGGGGCTGAGGATCAGGTGAGCAAAATTGATTTATTTGAGCCGCTAGACAGAACCAGCACTTAACCCTTGCAGTGCAGCAGTTGCCCCACTGCAAAAGGAAAATTATTTTATTTGAGAGGGAATTTTTGCTTTGGGGAGGAAGAATTTGCTAAGTGGTACAACTTTTTTGTTTTGGAAGGGCGATTTTTACTTCTGGGGGCTAAATGGGTGCTGGGGGAGCAAGGGGAGCAATCGTTAACTATGCACTCTATAAACAGGGCTGTTAATGACATATGCCTGAACACTACACTCTTAATGCTGAGAGTGCAGTGGTTAGGCATATGTAATTTAAAACACAGTATACAGAGTGCAGAGGCTGAAGTATTTAACATGTGCCCATGGATGTTTCAGTCTTTTTATTATTATATTATTATACAGGATTTATATAGCGCCAACAGTTTGCCCAGCGCTTTAGAATATAAGGAAGACATTACAATCACAATACAATTCAAGACAAGATGGTAAGGAGGGCCCTGCCCATGAGGGCTTACAATCTAAAAGGGAGGGGGAAGTGATACATGAGGAGGTAGCTGTGTGGGGATAAATTGTTTGAGAACTTGATGGTTGAGCGGTTAGGTTGAGGTGGGATAGGCTTCCCTGAAGAGATGAGTCTTTAGGGAACGCCTAAAGGCAGTCAAGGTGGGAGACAGACGAACAGGTTGGGGGAAAGAGTTCCAGAGGATGGGAGAGACTCTAGTGAAGTCCTGGAGGCAAGCATGGGAGGAGTTGACAAGGAAGCTGGAAAGCAGGAGGTCTTGGGATGAGCGGAGCGGACGGTTAGGGTTATACTTTGAGACAAGGTTTGAGATGTAGCCGGGCAGAGTTGTGGATGGCTTTGTAAGTGATTGTTAATATTTTGAATTGTATCCTTTGGGTGAGTGGAAGCTAGTGCAGGGATTGACAGAGGGGGTTGCAGACACTGAACGGTTGGTTAGGTGAATGAGTCTGGCAGCTGCATTAATGATGGACTGAAGGGGGGATAGCCTGTGTAGAGGTAGGCCAAATTATAAGTTATTATCTTACTGTGATTGCTTATTAAGCTATGTAACACTGCATTTATTTTTTCTGACTAAGCATTTCTCCATAAAGTATTTCTAATTTTATTATGATATTATGGGATTTAGGATCGTGAGCTTAGCTACCCCACCTAAACTTTCAGCATCTGTGCAGCAAAAAAGCTGAAGTCCCGCTGCTTGTCAATTTTGGTAGCTATTATAAAGTAAAGGTTATTAAAATTTGACATAGACATTAATTAAATGTAATCACATACAAACATAAGCTGGTCTCTATAGTAGTCATATAGCAGTAGTGCAAAGAGGGGCAGTCACAGTCTTTGGACAACGTGTAGGCTGGCTGTTTTTTCCTCCTGCTTTATTCTTTCAAAGTGTAGTAAATACTTGGCTCAGTTTCCATAATCAATATTATGCCTTTATACAAACCTCCCATTGTGGCTATGATCTGGATTGACTAGCTGCTTGTTTGTTATTACTATTTCCTGTGACCAGTTTATAGAATACAGTAGGACATATTCTAAAAACACAAATAATGAGAATACACAGCTCTGCTACAGTGATCAGAAGACATATGTTTTCCCAATTTCCTCCATTTAATGGAACATTGTGTCCATTTAGTTAAATGGCTTATTGCTAGGGGGTAAGGACACAACACCAGGAAAAGATTCTACTATTACTGTTTCCATAAATAACTGTTCCATCTGGATTACCCATTCAATTGTCCGACAACAGGAAAGGGCAGAGCAATAGATAAATAAAAGCTTTTCTAGTTTGAAGTTTGTTAAAGGTAATGTGAAGCATTGTTAGACTTATATGGTTACACTCACATCATGTTTTGTTAAACTGACCATTTTGAAAAAGCAGACTTATGATGGATACTTGGCATAGAACCAAGGCTATTAAATAGGTACACAATTCTGCATCCTGATATATGTTAATTTTATAATGATTCTGAAATTTCACAGATTTATATTCATCTGTGTGTTTTAAGAATTTGTACTAGTCCTCTGGGTTATGCATTATTTATTTGAGCAAAATGAACAATATACATTTTAAAGAAATTAGTAAAGATGTAGCAAAACTGTGATTGCAATACATATCTACAGGACCAAATGTAAAATTTTGTAAAAGTCAGCCTATTAAGTTTTGTTAGTTTTGACTAAAGTATAATTATTAATTATTTAGAAAAACATTTATTTTTGTTTTGTTTAGGAAATTTCCCTTTACTTTCTGATATAACAGAGATTGGAAATCCCCTCTTAGGTAGAACAGGAGCTGAGACATTTCCTCTCACCTCCTGTTCCGGTGAAATTTTGGATTTCACATAATTATCCATGGTATCCAGAGCAAATAGAAGGGTTAGTCTCCCCAGTGAGAAGAAAGATTGCCATTCAACATCTGATTGGTATTTTAAACCTTCCTTACTGTACCTAAAACGTAAAACATGCTTTAAATAAACACAAGTTTTGGCACTTTATTTTAGGCTGACAGTAGTGCCAAGGAACCTCAGTCAGAAACTTTCCAAAAGGAATATTGAGTGGGGGGTAACTCATTGTATGCAACATCCTACTCTTTTATGAACATATGGGCCACAGGAACTCAACAGTAGAAGGTAACTGATACTGGCTGAAGGGGATGCATAACCAAAGAACTTCAGGTGGTGGAAATAAACATTTTTCTGGGCCACTAGGAAATAACAATGGAACTTCCAGTAGGCTTTAACAAAACAGGACAATATACTACTCATAGGCTTCCAGGAAGAGGAAACTTCATTACTCCTGCATCAGTAGTTAGAAATTTTGCTTTGCTCTTCACAGTAAGCTACATGCACACACTGGGGTTGATTTACTACAAGAGTATAGGCAGTTTACTTAGCCAAGTGCATTTTCACTGTAGAAGCGTCTTTTCACTTAACATAGTGAATGAGGCTTAGTGAAGGAAGCTCTGCTGACTTCAATCATCTAATCATGTGCAATGTGTGTTCTTCATCATGTGTATTCAATCATGTGTATTCCTTGCAAACTAAAATTTCAGCACATTAACCAATCTAAAGGTGGCCATACACTCTACAACCATCGCAAGACCTTAGTCTTGCGATGGTTGTACAGGGATTAAAAAAACGTTCGATCTGCCTATCTTGGACAGGCAGATCGCACTCTCGATCATCGCCAGCCCGCCCCCCTGAGGGGCGGGCTTCCGATGACCGCAATGCTGAACGGGCAGTGTGCGCGTGCGCACACAGGCCCGTTCGGCATTTGTCTTCCGAGCACCGTTCTAACCAGCCGAGAATCGTACGATTCCCGGCTGGTTTTCGAACATGCTGGTTCGACGGAAGACGTGCGACCGCACAGTAGAAACGGTCTCCGTTCACACTGCTCGATTCTCGTACGATCGCGGGATTTCCCGCGATTCTCGTACTAGAATCGAGCAGTGTATGGGCACCTTAAGGGAAAATTCCCTTGTAAAGTTTAAATTCCTTTTGCATACTGAATATGCTCTACTCGATTAGTAAATGTATTTTATATGCTAGTATACTGTATATGTTATTATGTGCATTAGCATAGTAGTAAATAGAATGTTTCATTCATCACAACTGAAGAAATGGATGCAAACTCTTGCCAGAAGAAAAAAACCATAACAAATTTTATGTCCAGACTGGTATTAATGTGTAGTGGGAAGCTAAAACATCTTTTAAGGCCCCCTGGGATACGATGCAGCTGGAACACTGATATGAAGAATTCATTGTATGATCTCAGCCAGCCAGCTGCCACGATTATTCCTCTGCATTATCATGCATGGAATTCCATGGTTCTGGAATTTTAAATCAATTTTACGATTGCAGAGTGGGAACAATTAGAATTTTTCCATAGAGATTGCAACTCACAATGATTGTGTTGTCTTATATTTAAAACTTTCTTGAATAATTCATAAACTGTGGTATTATGGCTTGCAAATTGTTACTTCCAAGTCTACTTGTTACCAAAGACAATCAAATAAAATTAGTCAGTTTATGTATTTGAAAAAAGGCAAATAAAACTGGATTCCAAGAATTCTATTGCAGCTTTCTAAGTGTGTGCACATATTTTTTCATATCCAGGAGTACCTATATGGGAAATAGGAAGATATTTTGAGGCACATTATGTATTTCATCTGGGAGTTGGAGAAGATACACTTCAGGCATTTGCTTTCAATTTGCAGAAGGAACCATTTTATTAAACAGATACATAGGCATTTGTCCTAGGTTTAGCATTAGGTCTTAATAACCTATAAGTCTATTCGTATTTAATTTTTGGAGGTTTGGATAAGACATGTGTGGTTATGTTTTAGTCTGTAACACAGCAATAACTCAAGCATTGCTTATGTATGTCAAGCATCACAATGTGCTTATGTAAGGGTTTAACTTCTAAATGGTAATGAGCACTTGAAGGCTTGAATTGCTACTCCTGTTCTGTGAATTGGTAAAAAGGTCCTACAGGAATCTCTGCAAGTAGATTTGTCCAGTATGCATAGAATCAGACCATTCACAATTCGTGACTGCCCAGATTCTTACATCAACTGATCAACTGGCTTCTATGTGTCTGTTGCAATCCTTATCAATGTCAGTTGATGGGATAGGGGGTTAACAAAAAATGTATCTTATTTGTATATCACTCAGCTGTAGAGCCTTAAATCATCTCTGAATTAGAAGCCTGTTCCTGTGATGGACTACAATCTCACTACAAATTAGTAAACTAAACATGAGATGTAGTCTATCAGGGGGGTGAGCTTGAAGTAGTGGCTAATGGCTACTTTACAACACACACAGGGACCATGGGGAACAAAAGTAGCCACCCTCCAGAAGGAAGGACAGTGTCAGCACCAATTGAGAGAGGATTTGAGGATCTACAGCCGAGTGATACACAAATAAGATACATTTTTGTTAATAGTTAAGGTACTTGAATGCATTTTTAAAATGTAACTCTTGAGTTTAGTGTCACTCTGATATATCGAAATTGTTTATTAAAAAACAATTATTGTTTTAAAACACTTTACTGATACTAACCTTCTCCCCGTCCTTTGTTATCCAGTTTATGCTTTAACAAAGAATAATCTCAGGATCATCTTCTGATATTCTATGTCCTGCACAAGGTTTTGCATTCCCTTATGGACACTTCAGGAAGTTACTCTGGAAAACGTATTTATGTCCCCCCATAGGATGTATACTTCCTACGGAATTATTCCAGTAATTAGAGAATGACTGCATAGGAATTTCCCTCAAATCGGCAGAGAATAGCATATTCTCAAACTGAAGGCCAGAGACCCATGGCCAGAAAGTCATGGCTAGTGATGAGCTGAACAAGTCCGAGTCCGGTTCGAATTCGAACTTTAGAACATCCAAAAAGTTTGAATTCAAACTCGAACTCAATGCAAGTCTATGGGGGTAGAACTTTCAAAAACAATTTTCCCCTTTAAGAGTGCTTATATGCAAGTTATTGGCCATAAAAGGTGTATGAGGATCCGGGTACTGCCCTGGGGGACATGAATCAATGAAAAAACTTTTTAATAATACAGTTTTTAAAGGAGCAGTGATTTTAACATCATAAAGGGTAACAATAAAAATGAAAAATTAATTTAAATATCATGTCTGGGGGGTCCCCTTAACCTGCCTGTAAAGTGGCAAATCTGTACAATGTATAGAACCTGCTGCAGCAAAACTGACATTTCTAAAGAAAAAAAAAATACTTTTATTTTTTTTAAAGCGTGCAGTTCCTCCTCCCAAACAATACCAGACCCTTTAGGTCTGGTAGGAATGTTAGGAGTGACCCCATTTTTTTTTAAAGGGCGAGGTTCCCCCCAAAAGTCATACCAGACCCTTAAGATCTGGTAGCAATATTTAGGAGGGACCCCATGTGAAAAAAAACAAAAGTATGTGGGGTTCCCCCTTAAAGTCATACCAGGCCCTTAAAGGTAGCGAGCGGCCCCACACTCCCTCCCATCCTAGGTCACATGCCCTCGGCACTGGGAGGGTGCTTTTCCAGGGTTGCCCCTGGAAAAGCACCTTGCCCTCAGGGCCGGATTTACTCTACTTGCCGCCCCAAGGCCAGGTTCCGCAATGACAGCTAGCTCCGCCCAACTGCATACAGTTTCACGTCATGTGACAGGTGAGCCATGATTGGGCAAAGTCATCATGATTTTTCCTAATCATGGCTCTTACAGAGTACTGAGTCCTGATTAAATTTAATTTGTATATCTGTACAAATGTTGCATTACCAGTTTTGAAAGGATCAAGCATTATATGGCACACAATGTCGACTGATATGGCGAATGTCGCGAATGTTAACAACATTTATTACATCGTATATGACAGTAAGTTTCACAGTATGTGTTTATGAAGATAAATGCTTCTTTAGGCTTCATTCACACTTGCCACTTGCGTTTTTATGCAGAGATCTATCTGCAAAATCTGTCAGGCTGGATGCTTTGTTTATGCTTCTAGATGCTTTAAAATGGCGTGCGTTTACACACATATACATTTAGGTGCATTAGTCCTTTGTCCATTGAAGTAACCAATGAGATTTCAGCAAATAAATGCGCGTTGCATTAAAGCGCCTTTTGGGGCATTTCAAAATTAAAATTGATTCCTGGATGCACCTGACTTCTATTTTTCCTAAACACAGCTAAACTGACTGTAGGTAAAAGCATCTAAATGCAAAATGTGAATTGATCCATTGGAAATCATTAGATGCATATACTGTATATCTATGTATTTAGAAAACCAATGTCAACGCATATAAACGCATCTAATCGCACCTAGTGTGAATGTAGCCTTATTGGATTCCTTGTATCTAAACAACTCATAAACACTTACTTTTTGTCCTTTTGCTCCACTGCAGTCACATTTACCAGTTGCACATCCATTACATGCCTGTAAAAGAAAAGGGGGAGAGTTAAATATGTTACAACTTGCAATATGTTTTTATTGTCTTATATAGTTTGCTCAGCACACATACAAAGACTTGGTGAACAATTCACTCAAACCCATATTGGAATCTCCAACAAAGTTCCAATTGCACAGCAATTGCAATGAATGGGTGCCACTGTATCAGTGCTGTTAGATGGTGCAGAAACTGTTCTTCTGAGGTTACAGTTGCTTACATTGCAGCTCTGCTTTCTGCTTCATTGTGGAAAGCGCTCGGAAGACATTTTGAAAGACTGTGTTGTTTTATTGTAGACCAAGCAATACTAGGCACCCAACAAGACTGCATCGTTCTACATTGATTTTCTAATTGTGGTAATTGACAGATGTTTGACAATTACTGTATCTTCTGGCTACACTGACACTGACAATGACACTGTAAGCAATCACTCTTTTTTACCAACCAGCCCTATCCAATAAAGACTTGCAGACTGGAAGCAGTATAATGATTCCTTAATATGTTGTTCTCCATCTCTGATAGGTGTTAGCGAAGGGATTATCGCAGCAGGAAGAAAAGTACCAAATAACATTCTTGCCTACATGTCCCAGACTCCTAACATCACCCTGATCTTAACACTTATAACCTACCCAGGAGCTCTAAACGAACCTTAGCACCTAAAATGAACCATTGACATCTAAACTTAATATACAACCATTAACTTCACCTTAAAATGGAACTGAGCTCAAAATGTAAAGATTTGCTATGTCATAGGTAAAATTTAGAACCGTTAAATGTGCCTGAGCAGTACCCTGAAACATTTTCCTTTTGTCTGGCCTTTCTCCTTACAATAGAAGTGCATTTTCTGGTATGTCAGTGCGCTTAAGCATTGATGTATCTACAGATTCATGGCTGTATATCTGCAGTGGGAGATCTATGGCACTGCTGCCTCTGACAGCTAGGGGTTGATTTACTAACCTTATAAACACGCCACGAACAAGTATACACCTCTGTAGTGTGTTCCCTCCCAGCATGATCTATTGGTGGAATCTAGACACCTTTGTAGTGTGTACACACCCAGCAGGTGTGTTGTGCAAAGCCCTGCATGAATTGCAAGGTGATGTTGTGTAAATTAGCTCTACGTTGTGTTGCTTGCGTTGATGAATGCAGGAATGTAAATGCATGAGCTAACCATTTTTGTCTAAACTGTGAAACAGCATTATATATGCATCATGTGCATGATTTTTCCATATATGGCATTAGTGGAAATATGCTTTTAGAGACTTGCATGCCGCTATTAGAGCGGTGTGTAGCCTATGGCGCATGCTTCATGACGCGCACGTACGTAAATACATAAAAACGCGCCATAACGGCGTGAAAATGTGACACGTTGCTCGTGTTTGGTTGATAAATACGTTTTGCTGTGTAAAAATGCACACGCACCTGGTGCGTGTGTGTGTTTAGGTTAGTAAATCACCCCCCTAGTCTCAGGGATTTGGACTGAGATTTTTGATGATGTCACTACTGTGCTGTTTAACCTCCTTGGCGGTATTCCCGAATGTAGCTCGGGGTTAATTTTCTGTACCATAAGCGGTAAGCCCGATCCACACTCGGGAATAAACAGCGCGTCTCTTGTCCCTGGAGCCGCACTGTGTCCACCGGCCAATGCCGACATCTGTCTTCCGGGTTCCATCCCTTGCGAGCGTCCGCGTCGCAGGGGGGCGGAACCGGCGGGAGATTCAAAAGTTTAAAAAAACACATAGAACGAAAAAAGAAAAAACCATACCGCCAGGGAGGTTAATGTTCTCCTTGTTGGAGACTCTGACATGAGAACTCAAAAGCCCCTCCACACAGAGACATGATGCAGAACAAGGCATTGTAAATCAGTAATGGAGAAACATCAGCTGCAGGGAAACCATGGGTAAGTGTGATTATCATAGGTTGCTATAGATTACTGCACTTGGCACTAGTGTGCCCAGGGATCTACTAAAAAGTGCTTTTGTTGAAATGTGTAGCTGTTGTCATCACTTCTTTCATAATTTTGTTTGACACAAGCTGGTACAGGGCTATGTTTTAATACACTTTTATTTATTACAGGTATTTATAATAAATAAAAACCACCTGTTTATAGTTTATATCCATTTCATATTACATTGTATACAAATGCTAACATTCTGAAAATAGTTTAGCTGAAACATCTGATGATGCAATAATGGGTGTTTTACTTATCTAATCACCTGCACTATCTGACATTGATAGCAGCTGATATATGAGCAACACTCACTATGAAATGCTATCTGCATGGACTGTTACTGACTAATGTGTCCAGCATCAGGTCATACTTTTTTCCTTATCTCTTGCTGCAGGTTTTTTTTTGCACGCATTTTCATTCATTGCTTTTGCAAATACCTGATTAGGATTTTTTTTAGTAGTTTGATGTAGTGTGCATTGTAATGCCTTCATTCTGCCAGCATCCCAACCAAATAAGGAGCTATGGATGTGCTACTCAGCTTATCTCAGGAATTCCTTGAAACCTCTTCACTATATAACATTCTGAAATATGTCAGGCCTGGCTGCCATTCTAGCTGGTGGCCTATTACTAGAGATTCCCCAGAATGAAATGCCTTACCTAAAAACAAAAATGTATTTGTAAATAGTGTCTGCAGTGTAAGTTGTTTGTTTTACCGCTTTAAGGGCTCATTCACACCATATGCATTAAAGCTGTGATGGCCATTTTATTTCCAACACAACCAGAACGCAAGACATGGCAATTTGCCTCTTCATTGGTGGGCACGGTTTACACCACTGCAATGCGGTGGTGTCCAATTAAAAATATAAATCAAGAGTGTGATTTATAATCTATGGTCCACCGAATTTGGTGAGAAGGGTGGATATCTGGCGGTTTGGTATGGAAGCTGCGGGATGCACACTAAGCTGGATTGTAAAGCACTTTGATTGGGACATTAACGCTTTGTGTGCCAAAACACTTTATGTACTTCATGAATTTATCGGAGCACTTTATTGGACCGTAAAGCACCTTAACAGTGGTATTGACACTTTGTGTATCAGAGCACTTTTTGTATATTCTGATTGGAGCACTTTTTTTATATCATTATTATTGCATATCTGTTAGAGCACTTTTTTATATCACTCTAGACACTTTTTGTTGCATGCATGTTGGAACAATTAATTAATGTCTGTTTGTTGGTTTGTTTATTTTTGCTTGAAGCACAGTGCACTTTGGCCTTACTGTAAATCACGCAGTACTTATTAAGCGCATCGCAGTAAGAAGCAGTACAACTGCATCACACCAGGGTTCCCACAGAACAAGTGACATTTCAATTTCTAACAAAAAAACAAACAGAGTGATGCGGCTCAATTGAGTGCATCAGCACTGTCAGGGCACAAGAACACCAACAGCCGTGCGTTTGAGCGTGGATGCTGGTATGAACAAGCTCGTAGATCGGAAAGCAGTTCTTAACATGAAGAAATATCCATTCCATATCTGTCCGGTACATAGTTGTAGCAAAGTTTACAGTTACATATAAAAGAACATGAAACAGACACCTTACTCAAAAAAGTCTAAATAGAGTACTAATGCTTAACCCCTTCATGACCACAGTGGGTTAAAGGAGAACTATGGGGTTAGGGCTTTTCCCCATAGTTCTCCTTAGGGTAACGGGAGGAAACAAACTAGCGTCGTCCCGTCACCCTAAGCTCAGTATATTGCGAGCTACAGCTCGTGGTATACTGAGACGCCGCAGCTGAAGCAGATCCTGACAATTATGTCTGGATCCGCCCAGCTGTGTGAGTGACAGCTGGCTCTGCCTATCTAGAGGCAGGGCCAGCTGTACCCGCCCTTCCCCCGTCCGCTCCGCCAGTCAGCACTGGAGAATCGGAGCGGGGAGGGGGGAATCCAGTCCCTCCCCTTTCACGTCAGAGAGCCGTGACAGGATCAAGGAGTGTCGCTTCCATACCATCGCTCACTTCCCGATCTACTGAGCCGACCTGTGACAGTCTCATTGTCACAGGTCGGCTAGAACTATGAGGTGAGTGAAAAGCACTCACCTCATAGTTCTCCTTTAAAGCTTAGCTGCTCAGACCAAATTTAAATTATATCAAACGCAAAAGGTTTAAAGGAGAACTATGAGGTGAGTGCTTTTCACTCACCTCATAGTTCTAGCCGACCTGTGACAATGCGACTGTCACAGGTCGGCTCAGTAGATCGGGAGGTGAGCGAACACATACCGGGTTCGCTCGCCTCTCGATCCTGTCACGGCTCTCTGCCGTGACAGGGGGAGGGGCTGGATTCCCCTCTCCCCGCTCCGATCATGGCGGAACGGATGGGGGAGGGGGCGGGTACAGCTGGCTCTGCCTCTAGATAGGCAGAGCCAGCTGTCACTCACGCAGCTGGGCGGATCCCGTCATCTACGTCGGGATCCGCTCCGGCTGCGGCGTCTCAGTATACCGCGAGCAGTAGCTTGCTGTATACTGAGCTTAGGGGAACGGGAGGACGCTAGTTTGTTTCCTCCCGTTACCCTAAGGAGAACTATGGGGGAAAACACTGACCCCATAGTTCTCCTTTAAGCTATTTCAAATGCTGGTTAAATCACTTAAAATTGATGCTGCTCCTTGATTTTTAAAAGTTCTACTTTCCTGCAGATTAAGCTGGTCCCCTGAACACTGGCCCTGAAATCCTGTTTTAGGGTGGCTGCTTTCCCTTACAGGGTCCTGGGAAACCACACTTGTATGTGCTAGTAAGCGGTGTGTGTCTCCACAAACACACAGACACAGCAAGGCAAGCCAGTCCCCTCTCCTTGCTCCTTCTTCCCTTCTTCAAACTGATAGATGGACAGCTCCTGGAGACTGTGCTGTCTCTTGTGATCCTGTACTGCACAAGAAGTTCAGGGAAGTAGAGCTGAGAGAGTTGGGGGTCAAATGTTTGGAAGTATGATGACTGTAAGTCCCTGTTCACACCTAGGTGTACCGGGAGCATATGTTGCATTCATGCACATTCATGTGCATTTTTCATCGATTTCAACAGCTGACACACACGCAACAAACATGGGAAAGTAGCTCATGTAGCAGATTCTGCTGCACGCGTCCCACATTTTTTCTTCCATGCGTTTGATCCCATGCCAAGATCCCTTTACTGCTGATGGCAACCCTAGTGGCTAGTGTCTAGATCTTCACCCATGTTTAGTCCTCCAACAATATGGTGTCACTGTGCATTCCTCAAAGCAATATATGTGGATTGTACTATATACAGAAGACAGAAAGTTCAGCTTACAGCAGGACCCGGACTGCCACAGCTAGGCTAAAGTGGGTGAGATCTTCTAGTGATGATCGTGGACAATAATGAAGACCCAGCTACTGATCAAGGATCTTCTTACACAAGCCTAAAACTATTGAAAAAAACTGTGTATGGTTCATCTTTAATATCAATTACAAAGCAAATAACTTTTTTAGCAGTGCCATCATATTTCAAAACATGGTAGTAAGAAACTAGACAGAGTTCATGAGAATACAAACTTTTCAAATAGTGACACTAAGGCCCTGCTTGTGAGTCTGTTGCTTATAGACTGAAACCAAAACAAAGCTATATCACATTACATGATTCTAATTACTAAAATGTCAAAAGATCAAATAAATATGGTGTATTAATTGAGGGCTCAGTAAACTATAAACAAATTGAAGGACACAACAATGTACAGTCTAGTCATGTTTTCCAAATAAACAGCACAGTAACAGAAATCACTGGGGTGGAACGGGGCTATAGGTCATCGCTGTTAATGATTGTATGTGAAGGTCACTGAAACTAAAAATGTGTTTGGAAGGCTAACCATTGCTGTAACTGCCAATGGGGAATATGCACTCATTATCAGGAGATTCAAGCAGATTTATTAAAATGGCACTAGGTTCAAAAATGTTGTGGCGTTATTGGCAGCAGTTTCTTATTTTCAGAAATTTGAGTTTATTTAAGTGTATAAAAGCCTATAAAATGAGTGTTGACTTCAGAAAGTTCACTATTTTATTTATTACAGGTATTTTTAATAGTGCTAAAATATTATGCAGAGCTTTACATACTGCACATTCACATCAGTCCCTGCTCTCACAATCTAATGTCCCTATCTCACATACAAGGGCCAGTTTAGGCAGGAGATAACCTTTCATCTGGCCTTTGGGGTATGGGAGGAAACCAGTGTACCCAGAGGAAACCCATGCAAGCACAGGAAGAACATGCAAACTCCCTGCAGTCAATGTCTTGACCGGGATTCAAACTGGGGACCCCCAATGCTGCAAGGCAGAAGGGCTAACTACTAAGCTGCCCACTAAAGGTATTAACAGTATGTAGATACCTGATTTCGAAATCTCTTTGCCACAAGCGTATTGCGGCATAGGTACCAGGGGGAATCTAGCATTGAACCCACATGACATTAAATGAAACCTGTGCTTACAGAATATAGAAGATGGCGTGGAAGTGTATGATAGCTGGCAACCGCAGGTAAAGCAAGAGCAGGCTAAGCCACTCACCCTTCCTTCACTCTGCTGGGAGCATGGAGAGGGAGAACTGTGTAGCTTTATTACTCAGGTCTGGGAAATCTCTCTCTTTCCTCATGTGACAGCATGAGATGCCTGAGCAGCCAATCAAAAAGACCTGTCACATGGGAGAAAGGGGAGTGAGTCTATGTTCCCCATACTCAGAAGTACAAGGTTTTTTTTCTTTGCTCCTGGTAAATAATCTAAAGTGCTTTACAAACAGTGTGTAATAGGAGTTTTCCAGACTAGTGACAGAAAAGTGTCCGGTGCCTGAATGAAAAACGGAATGTAGCCCTGGCCGGCAGCCCCTTTAAGCAGGAGGAGCTGCACAGCCTGGGCATTGCATCCAAGCTGAAAGTTAATCTCTCTCTCCCTTCTAATGATGGACAGTGGCAGAAAGGTTGAAAGACTGTGAATGGCCGGATCAGTGGCCAGACTTAGCCTCTGACCACAAAACACAGAAAGGGGAAGCAGTCTGGGAAAAGATGTGTTGAGCAGGGAAACCAAGGCTGCAGTGAGAGACACGGAGGGATGCACAGGGAAACTCGAAAGGAAGGTGCAGGCCAGAGAGGGGTGCATCAGTGCTGCCTTTCATTTAACCTTCTAAAGACTTGCCAGCGGTGCATAATTACCCATCTTGGGAATTTCGTGGTCTGCCTCGAATTCACCATCGTCCAGTCTGCTGAGGAAGATGATAAACTATTGACTGCTGTCAGGAGGACATCTGATGGGCACTTGAGTGGTGAGAGGCCTCTAGCCACCTTTGTGTGTACTGAATCTGTTTATTTCTGTCAGACCTTGCTCCTGCAAAGAGAACTCCATCTGAAGTGGCCCTCCTCCTCCCTTCATCTTCATCTTCAGTCACCCTAAGATGCTTTATGAGAGCTTCTCCTCACTTTGATTACAAATACCTTAATTTGAAGGTCAAGCATTCCCACGCCAGGTTCTGGCAGGGCCCCTTACAAGCGACTAAAGGGAACAAACGTTATTTGCTTAATTTGTCCCTTTATATATTTCAGTGTTTGATACTGTGTCAACTCTGCCACTGTCAAGTCTATGTAATCGGTGCTTCCCATACAGGACCAGCCTTAATAAAGCCCAATTTTTGTCATTGGTGTGTTGGTGTGTTGTCGGGTGCAGTTAGGGGAGGGGGTCATTGCTGGAATCAGTAGGAGAACCCATTATTGACCAGCAGCTCCCTTGGGAGTCACTTATTATTATTGTTTACCATTTTAACAGTTCTAAGGTTTTAGATGGGCATAAAAATGCACTAATCTTTTAAAAATACAAATTAATGCATATCAATTGCCTTTTCTAATACAACTTTAATAAAACAGAAAAAGGTATGCACACATTGTTTACATAATCAAATGTAATTTTTCTGTGTCTGAATCCTGTGATTATGTACAATAGAGCGTTAAAAAATTTACTTTTTTTGTCCAGAAGAAGGTTTTTGCCTTTTTTTGCAATGATGTTTTTGTCATTTAAATCTCACTTAATAGATGCTGCTTTTGACAGACTGTGTCGAACATCAATTAATTACATAACAACAAAACCCAAGGCTGTATGCTTAAATCCGGAGAAAGATAAATGTGTTTTGTGAACCACAACTAAGAAAAACAAACAAGACCACCATGATAGAGAACATTCTGCATTGGGAATAAGGGGTGTCAGCTCAGCTCTGGGCTTTGTCTCATTTCATGATATTTGCTTCCTTAACTCCACATCAGTTCAACATTCTCATCAACATTAGAAAATGCTCTTTTTAAGCGACACTAAACAGGTTTTTATTTTCAACATTGAGGAGCTTGACTTCTGTGATAACAGCAAAGCTATATTGGTTGTTAAAGTGGACCTGATCTCAAAAGGTTATGATTTGCTATGTTATATAGGGAACATCTAATTGTGCTTAAACAGTGCCCTGCAATTGTACCTTTTGTTTTGAATTAAGGCACTGTTGCCTGTGCCTGCTAGTCTCATAAAACTTGGAGTGAGATTTAGTGATTAATGTGCTGCTTGCTGGAGAGGAACTTGCACTGCCTGCATCTCCCTGCTTTTGCTTTGTCATGTCTGTACATCTGTACTGCTGCTTCTTGAATATTACTTCACCAGTTATCAGATCGCTAGGGCATGATGCCCTATTCCAAGATAGCCATCCCCACACAGAAACAAGGTATGGTGAGTCAGTATTGGGGAAAAGATCACATTCAGAGAGCCTATATGCAATGCTGGGCACTTGTCCTTTGCTCAGTATTGCATCCACTTGCCTTTTTTAGGCAGAAAGGGAAACACATACAAACTCTATACTGGGAATGTCCCTGGTGGAAACTGAGCCTAACTGTGCAAAGTATGCTTAACCACTTGAGTTCCGGGTGCAATTTTAAAACAGTGTGGGGATGGTGGCTATTTGTCTCAGCACCATTTAAAAATGGCAACTGGACTCATCGACACCTGTGGGCCCCCCTGACCACAATAGTGCTGGAACCACCAGCTGTCGGTAACAGCATGGGTCCAGCACTAAACCCAACTGCTGATATGATCAGCTCCTGGGCTTCCAGTGCTTCTACCAATTGTTCTATAGGAGTGCATTGTATAAGAGAATGTAAAAACACAATAGGGGGAATTCATAAAAACTGTGTCTAGTGACATCACGGCACTTCCTTCCAGTACAGAATTTCGGGCGACTCTGACCAGCCTCTACCTACAGCAGTAGATCACCAAAAAAAATAGGAATATATATGTAAACTCTCAAAATATCTTAATCTGTTTCATTAATCTCTGTCAATGTAATTTGTAAATATTAATGCCAAAATATTGTATAACTATATGATTAATAAATGTATTCACTGTATTCAGTATATTGTTTATATTCAATGCTTTAATTACATGTCTCTACATGTACTTGACGACCAAGCTGTCTAGGAAAAGTGACAGTTGCAAGTGTTGGGGCAAACACTGACAATTTAGACAGGAGCCAATAAACCTACCAACATTATTATTATTATTACATAGTATTTATATAGCGCCAACAGTTTGCGCAGCGCTTTACAATATAAGGAAGACATTACAATTGCAATACAATTCAAGACAAGATGGTAAGGAGGGCCCTGACCCTGAGGGCTAAATAATCTAAAAGAGGAGGGGGAAATGATACATGAGGAGGTAGCTGTGTGGGGATGAATTATTTGAGAATGTGATGGTTCACTTGTTAGGTTGAGGTGGGATAGGCTTCCTTGAAGAGATGAGTCTTTAGGGAACGCCTAAAGGCAGTCAAGGCGGGAGATAGACGGACAGGTTGGGGTAAAGAGTTCCAGAGGATGGGATAGACTCTAGAGAAGTCCTAGAGGCGAGTATGGGAGGAGTGGACAAGGGAGCTGGAAAGCAGGAGGTCAATGGATGAGCGGGGACGGTTAGGGTGAACATAGCTGTGAAATGGGCACAGGAAGAATATGCAAACTCCATACAGATAGTGTCCTGACTGGGATGTAAACAGGGGACCCCCAGTGCTGTAAGGCAAAAGTGCTAACCACTAAGTCACTGTTCTGCCCCAAGATGTTTGGTTGAACATCGCTTATATATAGAATAACACCTAGTACCAAAATGTAACAATGTTTTCCCATGGTTAGCATATAAATACTGCGTGACATGTTTATTCATTCCAGATGATTTTTATTGCAGTGTTGTTGCTTAGCATGTGTTGTTTCAGATTCCATGGGTAAGGAAGCTGCTTAATGTGATTTCAATTTCTAGTGAGACTGTGGTAAATATATCATATTACATATATCAGTCATTCCACATTTGGAAAAAGTAATTTTATTGACCATGCTGTCTTAATATACAGTATAGTCAATTTTAAAAATGCATATATTGTTAAAGATGTGTTACTAGTAATCAGTGCTAAAACTAGCCACATAGTAATGTATGGAATTGCCACTTTAAATATATTTTCTGGTAATAAATTGCATGCATTGTACTGTAGGGAAACGAACAACTGTGAACAGACCCTAATTCTAAACAGCAGAACCAATTACAATTCACTTTGCTAAAGTCGTACCAGTGCAAGATTTATTCTGATTGGTTGCTATAGATTACTGCACTTAAGAATTATCAATTAGGATGTAAAAAGCTCTTTATTAAATACGGCAGAAAATGTATTTGTAAGTGTATAGAATGTGGAAAAGTTAGAACTTCTGTCAGGTTTGTATTGCCATCTGTGTCTCTGGAGTAGGGGATGATTACTGTCACTAGTGGTCCTGGAAACCATTATCTCTGGTTCATTGAGTTATCACCAGAACAGGAATAAAGGGGAAGTTTTCAAATAGGTAAACATATTCTGGTGATAACTGTCTAAAAAGAATTAGCTCAGGTTTGGACCGAACCGGGTCTGAACCTGAGCGCCTCCAAATTCAAAAGGAGTTTTTCCTGAACATGGAATAAAGCTCCTTCTGTGCCACCTAATCCACAGCAGGCGGAAAGCAGTGACATCATTGACCGTCTACAGCTACACGGTAATATTAAGTAAATTACATTTACCTAATATAGTGGTCGTATAAGATAAATTATGTCACCACAAGCATCCTTCCCCTTTGTTTATGGCCGGCTACAGAATGGAGAAAGCCCTGACCTGCAGCTGATTGGGTGGGAGGTCCATGTAGGTTCTATGCTCGGATGGATTCAGGTTCGGAATGAGCTCATCCCCACTGTCTAAAATAGGATATGCCCTCACTTTGGAGATATTTTCTCTTACTTTCTGCTTTGCCTTAGAGACAGGAAGTGAACGGAAATGTTCCCGAAGGGACACACAAAAAAACTCGACAAAGGTCGACAAAGGGATATTATAAAAAATTGCTGACAGGCAGACTTATTATGCCAGAAGAGTGTGTATAACTCTCTTCTGTCAAAGATCCTTCGTCCTGCCTCTCAGCACTTTAATTTTGTTTCTGTACACAAAGCTACCTTTGCACAGTTCAGTGCACAGGCTCAGCAGAATTCAGTGCCGAGATAAAGTTATAACTTGCACAAGTGCGGTTACTTCTTCAGAGCCTAGCCAAACTAGCGGCTGAAGACTTCAAACCCAGAAAAAGACTGGGATAAAGCAGGAAGTGCTGGCAAGAGAGGAGAGCACTGACATAGCAGTGCTGAAGGGAATTGATTTGAGAAGATTATACGAGGTTTATGCCTACCAAGTTTAGGCTGAGCACCAATATGCGAATATGTTTTTTTTTCTTCGTATTTGTATTGTCTTTAATAACATATGATATTTTTACACAATTTTAAGTGTCTGCGAAGGTCCTATAATTGCCTAAAAAGCCCTCCATGACTTCCAACACTTAGGGGTCTATTCACAAAGCTGCCGAGGGCAGCCGAGTGATTTGGCTTTGGAACTGTCTCTTTTGTCTACATATTGCTTTATGGGTGTGGCTGTAGGACCTTCCCCTCTTGAACATAATCGTATTACTAAATTTACTTTCACAGTAACCATTTTCTACTCTATTCAAAACTGGAAAAACATTTTGGCTTTAAATGCACTTTAATTTTATTAAATAACATAAATAGTAATTGAAATTCAATTAGCACATTACACATATTTGACCCTTCACCAGACAACTCCTTCACAACTGAACCTGAAGGGTCTGCTTCTGTTTTGTTTAGTTGCAAGAATAAATAACTGGACGCATGAGTCAACATCAACTTTTCTTTGATCAGTAGAGCAAAATAAAAGATATAAAAAAAAATAATTGTCAAGCATTCAGTCCCAACAGGAAAACAGTTTTGATTATACTGTAAACAATAAAATCACTGGAGAAGAAGGAAACATGTTCATCCTCAATGACTAGACAGGAAAAAGGTTCCAAGCTGACTTTCCTGACACAGTTCATTGTGTTTTGTTTTTCGTCTTGAACTGTGTCACATAGCTCCTGAATACAATGCCGAGTATCTCCCACAGCTCTGAGATTGGGTTATCCTATGAACGTCAGGGGAGGTCCACTCTCTATATGCAGTATATGCTGCAGACGCTTATGATAATTTATAGTAATACATACAGGGCTCATTCACACCATGTAGAGTGACCTGCGGTTTTCCACACCAGATCAGCACAGTTTACTGTAAGGGCACATAGAAAACAAAGGTGCTGTGGTGCATTAAAAAATGCTGTGGAGATGTGAGTTGCAGTAAGTTGTGTTAAAATGCATAATATATGCATTTTAATGTAATTCAATGCACATGAATGGAACGCCCAGCAACTTAAAGAAAGGAAAACATTAGTTTTTTTGTTTTATAGTTTTGCCTTATTGTTCATTGTCAACATTCCTGTCTAGTTAACCTATGTTTCTGCTGTTGTTTGGAAGAAATGATTCTTTCTTTTTCTTCTGGGAATCATTAACAATCACCACATCAGTATTCTGCATGCCTTGTTGTTTTATGATAATCATGCTACTAAGGTGCTAAAAAATGGTAAACTGTCTGCTTACTGGTGTAATATGAGTGAATGTATGTGTGTGACATGACAACGTTGTCATAATTTTAATGTCGTTTTTGGGATGTGGTGCAATACATACATGCACTGATACTTTATTTTGTTTCAATAAATCAATTTACATGTTTCAATACAATCGGTCTGAAGTAACTTCTTTGGTCAGCACACATTTGAGTGGGTGCAGACTTTTTTCTTTTTACTGGTGTAATACCCTAATACCCTAACTGGATGACATATAGTTTGCTAAAGTGCTACATATTTTTTTTCTTTTTAGAAAATACTGTTTTCACCTTCTTGTTGCACTTCTGTGCTGCAGATTTTTTTGCAGCCTCTTTGCAGTCACGTCCTGTCTACATGTGCACACTCCAGAGGCCCCTTCAGTAATTTCTCAGGATATTCTTCCAGGTGCGTCTGGTGGACAATGCTTGCCGAATCAGAATCAACATGGTCAATATAGTGCCAAGTGACATAACAAGTGGAAACACACGAGGATAACAGGGAGAGAGCATTGTCACCTGTAAACAAGAAATGTCTGAATAAGGACCTTAACCACTTCCCGTCCGCCGATCGTTGAAAGACGGCCGGACGGGAGTCTCCTGGATGCGGGTGGTCGTCTTTAGACGTCCTTCGTGCTTGTGCACGCGCCCCCTGGCACGCACCAGCAGGAACCCGCCAGGATATTATACGGCCAGCGATGGCCATTTACATACAAGCGGTCCGGCGTCTGTAAAGACACCCGATCGCTTGTATGATGCAAGTGAGGGTGCGCCCCCTCCTTACCTCTTGTCGCCGTTGCTGTCCCCACCGCCATCGTCCCCGCGATCCCGGTGTCCATCCGTCCCGGGCGATGTGGCTCTGTTCACTGAGAACGTAGGGAGATCAGTCCGCAATCTCCCCCCGCTCTCCTCCCGGTCTCTGAATGCAGGAAGTGATGTATATTACATCACTTCCACATTCCTCTGTCACTCTCTGGTACAGAAACCGGAGAGAAGCTGATGAAGCAGATCTCTGCTTCATCAGCTTCTCTGGGGGTCCCTAGGTGACATTAGGGGACATTAGAGACCCCTGATGTCTCCATAAAGGGGACCTGTAAGTGCAATTTGTTATCACATAGGAGCACCCTATGTGATAACAATAAAGTTAAGTGTAAAAAAAAAAAAAAGAAAAAAAAAAATGCTCACAAAATAAATACAAATTTACACACACAAAAAAAAAACACAACATTTTTTTAAAGTCCCCCACCCCCACATAGATGCGCAAAAATGCGTTACATGCGCCTACACGCAAAAACGGTGATTGCTCCAATTATGCTGCACGTGTTACATATCGCCGCGAACGTCGCAATGAGAGCAATAATTCTAGGGTCATCAATCACTGGTAACACTAAACTGATGAGCGGTAGAATCTTTTAAAGTGTCGCCTATGGCAAATTTTGGCTATGGTGTTTTTTTGCGATTTCGCGGGCACGCGCAATTTTAAGGCTTGACATGTTTGGTGTCTATTTACCTGACGTGACCCCGCCTTTTATAGTTTACCAAACAATTGGGTAAAAATAATTGTTTTCTAAAAAAATAAAATTTTATTATATAAAAAAAAATAAAACCCCCCAGTAGTGATTAAATACTACCAAAAGAAATATCTGTCCCCCAAAAAATGGTATAAAATTAATTTCAGTACAGCGTTGCATGACGGAATAAACGTCAATCAAAGTACCGCAGCGCTGAATACTGAATACTGGATAGGAAGGGTGTGTATACACCCCGGTCAGCAAGTGGTTAAAGTAATATTAAAGTCAAAAGTTTTTAAGCTATTTCAAATGTTGATTAAACTTACAATGGATGCTGCTCCTTGATGTTTAAAAGTTTTAGCTTCCTGCAGAATTAGCTGACCCCCTGAGTACTGGCCTGATATCCTGTTTTAGGGTGACAGCTTTCCCTTGCAGGGTCCTTACTAGCACACACCGTTGTGTGTGCTAGTAAGCTATATGTTCCCCCACAAACACACAGGCACAACAAAGCACTCCCCACTATATCCCCACAATAAGGGATACCGTTTTTTCGGTATCGAGTACAAGTACCGATACTTTGCTAACTGAGTACCGATAATGATGCTTCCGCTGGCATGGAGCAGGCTTCCCAGGCAATCTGATTGCCCAAGAAGCTGGCTCCATGTTGTCTGGCCGGCTTGATTGTGCTTGGCCGGGAAACCGGCTTCCCAGCCAATCAGCATCGGGTCGGCTTCCCGGCCACCTCATCATCAACTTTATAAATACATTAAATGTGATTATACTTGAATATTCGTATTCATATTACAGGGTCACTCTGGTAAAAACAACACACATTTTGTACATAATGACGCACCTCCCAGCTTCCTGATTGGCCGGGAAGCCAGCTTGATGCTGATTGGCTGGGAAGCTGGCTTCATATGATCTCAGTAATGTGAGAAAATGCATCAGGAAATTGGACTTAACATAGAACAATAATGGAATTGGAAAAAGGCACTGGTAACAAGATGTGTGCATTAACTGTCCAGATATAACTAGCCCTTTCCTACATGTGCTAAACATGTGAGAAGGTAATAGCAGTAGTCAAGAAAACACAACAACCTTTGAGAGCAGCATGGCAGGTAATGCCTCATTATCATTAAAAAATAATCAGTTTGCGTGTCTTACTCCCAAACTGATCCACAGTCAGACACACAACAACGTGTATTACAGTAGAACATGTGCCATGAATTGGTCCATGATGTCCTTTGTCAGCAACCCCTCCTACTGGCACTAAAACAACCACCAGCAAGGATCACAGGATTTTGAGATTCTGTATAGTTAATTTTAAGATTTTGAGATTCTGTATAAGTGAAAATGTGGAGGTTAGGAGATTAGGGGGGGACATGATCTTCTTGTATAAACTATTCAAGGGTGACAGCAACCTTAGTAACAAACTGTTTACGGTTTGCTCCATAACAAAGACCAGAGGGCACAACCAAAAATTGGTGGAAAAAAAATTTCAACACACAGGGCGCAAGGGGTTCTTCACAGTCAGAGTGGTTAAGGTCTGGAACTCGCTGCCACAGGAAGTGATTTCAGCTAAGAGTGTGGAATCATTCAAGAGATACCTGGACGAGTTCCTTGGAGACCATAATATACAGGGGTACAGGTACGCCTAAGAGCAAAATCACACATGGACTAATACACACGCACACACCTGCTCAAACATAAATGCATACATGCAATAGGTTGGACTTGATGGACTTATGTCTTTATTCAACCTCAAATACTATGTAACTATGTATACAGTATGAGAAGATCGAAATAATAAATCCTATTATGATATAAGATGATATGCGGATGATAAAGAAACAGAAAGAGATATACACAAACTAGGTAAACCTACTGTATATAGTGAATATGGAAACAAAACTAATTTGCATTCTGACATTTAAAAAATACGCAGTTGGTATTGAAGAACCTAATGTGTGCCAAGAAAACTTCCGCCAACCAGCATAACTGAAGCGAGATACCACAGATCAATGAATTTCTTCTGTGCATATCAAGCATCACGGTTATTCACAAAAGGGTGAAGAGTTTGGAGAAGGGAGGAGAAGTTAACAATCTAGGACATCATAGCTGAACTGGAAAGTGAGCTGAATTGGAGAATTTTTCCAAATCAGGTATTTTGGCCTAGATTGTTTACTTCTCCTGCCTTCTCCAAACTCTTCACCCTTTTGTGAATAACCCTGTATGTTTCCATGTCAATTCTATTCACCAACATTTTAACTAACACCTTCCTGCCATGCTTGCATGGCCATGAAGGTAACTTCACTGTCTCCTGGATCACCTTTTCAGCTCCCGAGGTCACCTGCCTGCTTCCTGGACACTGAATAAGCAGTGCGTTGTTGCTCATTCATTATTTCCTAGAGCCTTCATTGCAGCATACTAATGAAGATATTCTGCCAATATAGGCACCAGGAAAGGAAAATTACGGTAAGTATGATACAATTTTCCGTTTTCCTGGAGCCTACATTAGGGTTGCCACCTGTCCAGGATTCACCCGCACAGTTTGGGTTTTGAATGCTGTGTCCAGGTTTCATGGCAGCAGAAACAGATGTCATGCAGACAGGAGTAACCAAAATTAAGATAAGAGCTACTGGTCCCCCACTGAAAATAGTCTCAACTGTGATATTTACATATGAATAAGCCACAACTCATTCTCCCCCAAAAATGTCAGTGTGTCACTAAAGTGTTTGGGTTTCACTTGAAGAAAAGGCGGCAACCCTAGCCTGCATGGAAGCATATCTTCATTAGTATGCTGCCATGATAGGCACCAGGAAGGAAAATTATGGTAAATATGATACAGTTTTTCATTTTAAGACACTGGCTGAATGGGAAGAAGCAAAGCTAAAGCAATAGTGTGGGAGATGTGAGTAAATCACAGGACTGGCTGTACAGAATTACCAATCTTTTCGCAAATAATAGCGCTCACATATGTTTATTCTAATTTTACTGTAATCAGCTTTTGAAATGCTATAGTAGGTTCTCCCGCTGTTTAAATTTCACAATTAACTATTCTGCTTTTGTTGGTCAATACAATTTCATAATGAACTCTAAAGATCTGCCAAATCAGCAACAGTAGCTTGCAAAAAACATATCTATTATCTAAAACCTATTTGCTAAATACTTTTTTTAGTAAAATTAGTTCAGGTATTTACAAGTGGGTGAGAATATTTAGGTTTTTACCATAATACTGTATGTGTTAATGGTTAAATCTGAACTCAAGCCAAAAAAACATTTTATTTAGGTAAATATTTCAATAGGCACAAAGGATACAAATTCACTCCAACAAATGCCTTTGCAAGCCCAGATATCACCTTGTAAAAGTAGCAGTGACATCATCATTGTGCTGTACATAGCCTGTGCAGAGAGCAGAGCTATAGGAGGGGCCCAGCATGTTCCTGCCATTACAGGCTGCCTGCAGACAACAACAGGAGGGGGTGGATACAAGACCAGTCACTATGCACAAGGAGAAAAAGAGGCGGTGACTGGTCTTTATTACAGGAAGCTCCTGCATAGGGGCAAAGTACAAGAGTTTTTTCATGCTGGATTATTGCCGAGATCTGGAACAATATACACAAAGGACACCATTCAGGGGGTAAGTAGAGATATGGACGGAGGTAAGCCGGTAGATGTGGTATATCTGGATTTCTCAAAGGCTTTTGATACGGTACCACACAAACGCTTGCTACACAAGCTGAGGGCTATGGGCATAGATGAGGTGGTGTGTACGTGGATAGAGAACTGGCTACGGGAACGGGTCCAGAGGGTATCTGTAAATGGCACATTTTCAGACTGGGCTAGTGTAATGAGCGGTGTGCCTCAGGGTTCTGTGCTGGGTCCCATATTGTTCAACTTATTTATTAATGACATCGGGGAGGGTGTTAACAGCGATATTTCCGTGTTTGCGGAGGACACCAAAATTGGGAGGGTAATAGACACGGACTTAGACATTATAACATTACAGGAGGAAGTCGGGTCTTTTCTGCCCGTGCGTGCCCGCTGGGGGGCGCGTGCGAGCAGAAAAAAATTGCCGTCTGGAGACGGCAACCCGCAGATGCAGCAGTGCCGTCCGTCCGTTTTTCTACTACGGGCGGACGGCAAGAGGTTAAGGGACCGTAATATACAGGGGTACAGGTACTCCTAGAATGAGATCCTAATAGGTTGGACTTGATGGACTAATGTCTTTATTCAACCTCAAATACTATGTAAGTAGGAAAACACATGACTCTCATATTTAGTCAATATTTGTTTAGTCCTTAAACGTGTTAAGCCTTTTATGGTCAATACGTAACATTAGTCTTTCATTTTAAATGTTTCAATAAATAAATAAAGCCATTCTATTGAGTTAGGCTGATCTATCCTGTGTGTTTTCTGTGTCCCTTTTTTGTGAAAATCCTGGTATATGTTTATTTCATACACAGGATGGCAAAGTAAATATTAAAGTACTTTAAATAAGAAGCACATTATGTGTGAATGTTACTATACCCTTGGGCTTCCAAAGAAAACATATTTTTTGATAGGAGATTGTTGTTGCATGACAGATGAAGACAATGAAGTCAGCGCACACAACTGTTTCTAATATTTAGCAGTGCTATTAGCACAGAAATAGTGCAGATTTTATTGAACTTGGCTGCACAGATATTTGGCTGCATTCTTTTTCTGGAAAAAACAAAACACTATTACTCTGCATGTTTGACCAGAAGAATGATCAAGGAATCATATGTTTTGGAGATTTGTTGGGGTGCCATTCACAGTAATTGGCATCACCACACACCAGTGCATGTGACGTGCATTACTGTGCTTTGCGGTAACATGCGCACTACAATGGTGTGATTGGGTTGAGTTGATCTGCATTGTATGTGATGGCTAGTTTGTTGTCCAGAACCCACAGAAGCAATATGTTGTTTGGGACAGGCTTCATATCCTGATATGGGCAAAAATGTATGGAATATTATTATTTTTTATTACACAACAAGAGGTGTAGTTGAAAACCAAAGTCAAACACAGGCAAATAGCTCTTGAATTTAAATATGGAATATTGTGTTTTGCTCAGCAATCTACTTTAAAGGAAATCTGTACTGAGACAAATATGGAGGATGCCATCACTGACCTTCTAAAAATACTAACTACCTGACTTCAGTATTCTGAATGTCTGACCCAGAACATGCATATCAGAAAGCCAGAGTGCAGTCAGATCTAGTGATCTGTATACTTGTTCCAGGTCTGTTTGTTAGACAGCACTGAAGCAATTGGGACAGAAAGACAGCCAGGCAACTAGCATTTCATTAAATTAGAATTGAAGCCAAAGCTTTTTTTCAGTTTTGGACAGAGTAAGGGAGAGTTATAACCCCTATCACTGGGGAGATTTTCTTTCACTTTCTGTCCAATAGCCATAACAGGAAGTGAAAGAAAATCCCTCCAAAGGGAGAGAAATCCCTGGTGGTCAGCAGGGTCACCAGAACTTGTGTCCCCACTGGAAGATTTCCCATTTATTTCTGTTCTGATGACAACCCACAATTTGGGATTTTCTTTCACCTCTTGTTAGAATGGTCACCAGGACAAATAGCATGTGTCCTATGAAGGACACAGACAGCAATAAAAGACAGCAATAAAAGCCACTTTACCCAAAACTGTAAATAAAAAATGTATTCTTCAGTTACACTTTATGGTCAATAATGGCAGCCATAGTCTCTCAGTACAGGTTCCCTTTAACTCTAAAAGCACATGGAGGGTTTGACTTCCCATGTAGTTGTGCTGTGGCACAGATTGTTCTCTACTTGCACCTGCACAGCAAAGAACTGGTCATTTGTCTTCCTGAAACCAATTAAAAGTATCAATAAACTGTTCTTGTTGAATCTCCTTTTTATTTATTAGATAATACGTTGAAACACGTAACACGCTTGGTTTCCTTTTTTGTGCCAGGACATCTGTACAAATTCCTAATAGAATTAAAAAGTTCACAGTGTACTCTCCACAATCCTGCACTTGGCACTGTACACCTCACAGCAGATGTACTTGTCTCTGTACAATTAAAACTGGAATAGTTCATGTCTACTTACTTTATGAGTATCATTTGAACTGTATGTAAAATGTAACAAACCATAATCATTAAATGGTTGTATTACATTTTCTTAACAAAAGACGCTCCTTAAAGGAGAATTATGAGGTGAGTGATTTTCACTCAGCCTCATAATCTGAGCCGACCTGTGACAATGAAACTGTCACAGGTCGGTTTAATAGATCGGGAAGTGAGCGAACACATACCGGCGCTCGCTCACTTCTCGATCTATCCGTGCAGAGAGCCGTGACTGTCACTCATGGCTCCCTGCAGGGATTCCCCCCCCTACCGCTCCGATCCTTTAGCGCTGACTGGAGGAACGAACGGGGGAGGGGGTGGGTACAGCTGGCTCTGCCTCTAGGTAGGCAGAGCCAGCTGTCACTCACGCAACTGGGTGGATCCAGACAGAATTGTCGTGATCCGTTCCGGCTGCGGCGTCTTAGTATACCGCGAGCTGTAACTCGCGGTATACTGAGCTTTGGGTGACGGGAGGACGCTAGTTTGTGTCCTCCCGTTACCCTTAGGAGAACTATGGGGAAAAGCCCTAACCCAATAGATCTCTTTTAAAGCAGACCTTCATCTGTTAAAATACCTTGCTTGCTCCTAGTTCTTCTCCTCCCCCTTTTTCCCCATTGTAGAAAGTTTGCTAAGTCTCATTATCTTTTTTGTGCTGCAGCCCAGAACTTTCTCCGTTCTCACTAGATGAGAATGTTGTAGGGACCCCCTTGCTGCCTCCTTGGATGTCCACTTTACACATCCCAGGAAGCAGTTTTTCTGAGGGGAGCATGCACAGTTGGCAGGTATTTGGCAATTGGCAGCGATCCGCAGCACGTCTGCACGCGCTCAGGGTATTCTTACACATGGAGGAGGTTTCTACAAGGTCCCAGAAACAAACTGTGTGTGTCCGCGCATGCACAGGAATTTTAGGGAGAGACCCGGGGCACATTTGCTCATGTCTGCATTATTTGAAAATGGGAGTGTAGCCCCTATAGATATAGTTATATGTGTTCATGTGTATATGTGCTATCACAGCGATTTCTGTACATAGAAGAGGAGCAATGGGATTAGAATATTGTGGGGGTGAACTTTAAAAGAAAAAAAAAAAGAAAGAAAGGAATTTTGTAAGAAATGTAGAGTAATACTTTAGAAGAGCTATCAGCTGACGCCACAATTCCAGATCTTGAAGCCAAATTCAGCGTAGTATTTTGCTTGCGGCAAGTTGAATAAAAGAAGGACGTTGGCCATAGCAATCTGCAAGCCTCTGGTCTTGTATTCCAGATAGAAACAATGTAAACTTGAATAAAATTGGTTGTCATTGGCAAAATGTTTCCCCCCACTACTGTTAGGATCCAGGAAAAAAGAGCAAAAGGTCACCATCACACTGATTAATGCACAAATAGGGACATTTATAGCCACAAACTCCTATGCAACATTTTGGCCCCGTTTAGGACCTCATTCCTCAGGTAGAAGTGACCACTACCTCATGAGAAATGAGATCCATAGCAGCCCAGTAAAATGGCATAGGAGTTTGTGGCAATTATCTCCCTATTATTGCTTTAATTGGTGTTTTGGCGATGCTTAGCTCTTTTCCCTAGATTTCATTATGGCACCACCTGTTGTTTTGTCACCATAGCACGCCTTTAATAAAGTTCAGTGCTGTAAGGAGTGGACTGGATGATACTGACTTGTACTGTTGTGGTTTATTCACACCAAGCCCAACGGCAGTACTGTGCATCATAAGACACATTGCCTGAAATTTATAAAGAGCGGTGCAGACAGTATTTAGAAGAGTGTCTGTGCCACCATACGACAAATGTCAATGAATACAACAGATTCTAGTCAGAAACATGTTGCAAAGCTTGCCTTGTGCTCAGGTCTCAAGGGTGTTGCTAGTACGCTGGCAGGATAAGTATCTTAGCAACCAATGAAATTGTGCAGCCAAGCATTATTGGTTGCTGTACGCCGGTGGCCCCAGGCTCCTTACTTCCAACACAAGTTACTCCAAAATGACATTGGTCTTATTTACTGCCAGTTCCCCTATCTCCTAAATGGCCATATTTCTTTATGAATTTGTCACAGCCATTGTGATATAATTTAAAAGTGGCGCTAATTAGAACTACCTGAATGTGTCACACATGTCTGTAATAGCATTAGAACTGTCGCACTGCTTTTCTAAAATTGGCGTAAGACATTCGTAGACCATTAACACCAGAAACGTGTCACAAATGCTGTACTGAATCAGCCCAATTGTGGTGCACTGTGGTGTGTTGCTGAAAATGCTGTGTATGCCTTAATGTATGAAAATGTAGTTTATATATGAAGCTGCATGAAACTGCACTCCTGATGGTACCAGACCTGCTTGAAGTGATAGCATCACTGGTATAACGAGGGACCAGGGATCACAGCCATGGCCACGGAAAAAACTTCCTCCTAGCCCCTTGTGAATGAGCCATAAACCTTACATCCACATCTGCATCCTACATGACTGTTTAAAGATCTTTTGCAAAGATTATATAAATTATGTACTACACTATCATACAGATTCCCCTTAATGTGTACTATAATCCTATATAGCGATTTTGAAATTCTATATAGTCATTTGTATCTCTTAATGTATGAAAACATATTAAAGGTATAGCCAAATTACCGCAACGTAACATTGCCATATGTAAAAGCAAACCTGTGCATTCGCCATTACTGAATAGTCTGAATAAAAGGATTACCAGGCGCATATTTAATCCCGGGCGCGTCATTGAATAAGCCTACCCTGTCCATCACAATAAACAAAAAAAAGAATGCAGCTTGTGTTTGAGTTTAAATCACTGTCAGATGATGGCATGGTGTTGAGGATCCACTCCCAAAATCAAGCCTTGTTTATGACTAGACTTATTGTTCATACTAAAAGAAAATAACATAGTTCAAAGCTGACCTCAAAGAAAGCAGTAAAACAGAATTACTTTATTTAATAAGGCACTATTACAAAAGTAACGGAGCACAGGACATAGTAAACAAAAGTTCCTTGCAGACAACAGGGAACGTACAAATAGGACAGAGGGTGCGGAGAGATGTATTTCTGAATCATTATGTAGGATTATAGCACACATTAAGGGGAATCTGTATGATAGTGTAGAACATAATTTATATCATCTTTGCACAGGACTGGTACCTTCAGCCCCGCTTCCCCTCGGCTCCAGCGATGGAATGTCCCTCGGCATCCTCACATACAATACACTGTATAGGACATGATGACTCACTGGAGCTTAGACCACTGGAGTGGAGGCTTTGTGGCTGAAGCGGCCGGTTTGAAAGCAAGCCAGGATCATGGTTCAGGTGAGTACGACTCTGTTATTTTGGCTCCTGAGACAAAACGGGCACTTAACCTTTGCAGTGCGCAGGTAGCCCCACTGCAAGGGTTAAGATTTAATTTGCCCGGAGTTCTTCTTTAAACAATCATGTAGGTTGCAATTGTGGATGTTACATTTATGGCTCATTCACTGGGATAGCAGGATGTTTTTCCTATGGTCATGGCTGTGATCCCTGTTCCCCCATTTTGGAACGGCGCCATCTGGCACTATCACTTCGAACATCCATCTAATTTTTGAAGGTGTAGTACTGTCAAGAGTGCAGCTGTGATCCATCACACACATCCCAATACTTCCTAATGACTAGTACTATACTTCCTAATGACCAACAAGATGCCATAATTAACTGCCATACATACAGAATACATAAGGTATTCATTATAAACTGGTGCCTATAGGACACCTCATTAAAAGGCTTTAACCCCTTCATGACTGAGCTTGTTTTTAGTTTCTGTTCGTAAATGACTGACACATTTAAAATCTAGGGGGTTATTTACAAAGCTTCGGCCGACTGAGCCCTTCGGTTAGGTAGAACCAAAGGGCTGCTGTACGGGCTATTAACTATAGCCCGTACAGCTCCCGAAGTTGGCCGAGAGGCTCAATCGTGCCGAAGGCATATGCTTCGGCTTGACTGAGCCGCGGTGAAAGCCGAAGCATTGGCCGGCCGAAAGCCCCCTGCTGACAGCTGGGCGGAGCCACTTGCAATGACAGTTCAGCGTCCCCTGAATGACAGGGGACTCTGATCTGTCATTACAATGGGAACTCGGCGAAGCCACCGTAATATCAAGGTGGCACTGCCGAGTTCTTAGTGTGCAATGACAGTTCAGCGTCCCCTGGTTACCACGTAACCAGGGGACCCACTGTGTTTTCAGAGCAGCGGGGAAGTCGCTCAGTCGCACAGTGCAGGGTCCGGAAGATTGGGCCAAACAAGACCAATGTAAGCATGAATAATAATGCATACCTGGAGTCCAGTTTTAACTTTGTAGACATGTCCTTGTTGTGACTTTTGGACGAGGAAATCTTCCAACTGAATACAGACAGCGAAAAAAGAAAATACTAACAGGGGTTGTAACCATTGCTTACTCAATCCAAAACTAAAATGGGATGTTTTTGGCTTTACATGTACTTAAAGGAACTGATTCCTTCAACTTTCGTAGCACATTTTTGTATAAAATGTTTTTGGAATTGGAGTAGTGTGCAAAGAAAAATCAAAAACATTTATCAACATTTATCTGGCACAGGGAAATAAAGATGGGTACACTTCAGCATTTGATGTCATTCTTTAAAAAAAAAAAATAGTTGTTCTAAGTTACAGAACCTCTCCTCGTATATAGTCTTTATTATGTATGTTTTTTTAATGTGAAACAAAATATGAAAACAAACGATCACGCTCATAATTCACATATTAATTCCTATCTTCCATCTGCAGATATTGTTGTGGAATGTTCTGGATTTCTATTCAACAAAAGTACTATTTATATGGCAGACATAAAGGCGCTGGATCCCTCTCAAAAAATAGCCAAGAGTGAATATTTCAGACAAAGGTCAACATGCAAATCCACTGAAGAAAAAAAGATTACCCAGTTAATGAATAGGGGGCTTTATTGCCTCTCTTAAATAATTGTGAATGTTCAATTATCCTTTATGCTAAAAAGAGAACATCTAATAAATGAATATTGCACAATTACATGATTACTAAGGAAAATGTAATTTAAAATACAGCTGTATATACAGAATGGGAGGCACTTACTGTACAGGCAAACGCATGGTGAAAAAATAAATAAACTGTGTTTTAAGAAATTGGTTCAGGTCCAAAAAAAAAAAAATTACTAAAATATTACACGTGTATTTTTACACATTGCATTTTAGAAGGCTTATACGATTTGTAAACACTGTTAGGGACATTTATCAACCACTCAGTGATAAAATAGATACAAATCAAGCGGCTTGTCATTTAGCAAAGTCTATTTGACAATTATTCTGTTTATATGTGACCCCAGCACTGGGCAACCAACAGAGAGATATGCAAAGGTCTGAGACAAATTTAGCATTACACATGAGACAGAGTGTCACTCCAAACAGATGTGCAATTAAGAGCAGATTTTTTAAACCCCCCCATCTTTCAGCCATAATGGGGTCTATTCACGAAGCTGCCGAAGGATCTAGCCGTAGCTTCGGCTTATCCTTCTGCTAGCTTCGGCCCCAGGACCCCTTCAGTTCAGTAGAATCAAAGGGCTGCTGAACGGGCTATTCACTATAGCCCGTACAGCTCCCGAAGTGGGCCGAGCGGCTCGGTCAAGCCGAAGGCATATGCCTCGGCTCGACTGAGCCGAGGTGAAAGCCGAAGCTGATCTTACGGCTGGCTCTGGCCACTTGCGGAGAGATCAGCGTTCCTGGTAACCAGGGACACTGATCTCCAGACAGCCCAAATCTCCCGTGCGCTCCGGGAGTCTCCCGCTATTAGATAGCGGCTCCCGGCCGCCCAGGAGAGAAAGACTTTCTCCAAGAAAGGTTTACTCTGCTCGAGCAGAGTAAACCTGTCCCTGCTTTTTTTTTTTTTTTTATTCTGACATGGAGCCATCAGAATAAAAAAAGAATTCACCATAGGAATGCATAGATAGATTCCTATTGGCTATTTCAATTTGCAAGAGCAAATTAGCTATTTTAGCCCACTGCTGCTGTCAATCAGCAGAGGGGAACTGCAGTTCTACATGATTCCTATGGTGACATTTTTTTCTTTTTTTGACGGCAGCAGAACCGCCCGGCCAATCGAAAACAGTTGGGCGGAGCGAGCTGTCACTGCTAGCTCCGCACAATCGTTTTCTATTGGTTTTTTTTCTACTTTTTTAACTATTTTGCTATTCTGCTTGGTCCCACAGAGGGACCGAGCAGAACAGCCAAGCCAAATGCCGCTCAGCGGCATTCAGCTATTCACTCACTGCTGTTCGGCATCTATGAGAATAGACCGAACAGCAGTGAGTAGCCTGCCGGAGGTTCGGCTTAGCCGATCAAGATGTTGGATCGGCTGAGTCGAACTCCTTCTGCACTTCGGGTCGCCCGAACATGCTGAGCATGTACGGCCGACCCGAAGCCACCCGACCCGAAGCCACCCGATATACGGCTGAAATCAGCCGTACAAGCCTGAAGTGAATAGCCGAACAGCGTTCACTTAGGGTCGGTTGTTCACTCGGCTGCCTACGGCAGCTTAGTGAATAGACCCCAATGTGTTAGTATGTACAGCATATTAGCACTTTATAGCAGTCTAAGGCTCCATTCACACACGAGCAGTAAGGCCGAATACGTGCGGAACAGCTCTAAACATAAAAAACAATGCATTGCAATGTGCATTGTTCAGACCTTGTAGTACAAAACCACACGTCCCACAAAATAGTACAAGCACGATTCTATGGGCAGATTCCGCATGTTCCGGCTATAGTATAACCGCAAATCACTTCCATCATTGTCCCGGTCTTCTTTCAGGTTCTACGTCCTTGGCTGCTTGACTGGCCGGGTCCTGATGTTGTAACTTCCAGGAGTTACTTCATCTTGGCAAAATCCTGCCGGACCTGCACACTGAGCTGCACATATACTGTATATACCTCGATAGCCCGTCTCTACTAGTACAGCCTCCATCAGATGCTTCAGCACCTAAAACTGCCGCTGGAAACCACAGTGCAGTGCCACACATGCTGATATGGGGACTTTACATATCTTAAACTTGCCCCATACCCAGTGAGCTGCTAACTGCCTGTAATGAGCTGACAACTCTGCTTCTGCTACACTGAAATCCCAAACAGAGTTGTCAACCTTGCTTGAGTTGAGCTAGACTACAGAACACCCCCCTTTTATTATGAAGATGAGCAGAGGGAGGTGTCCCCTTGTCCAACAGGGGAGAAACAGTGCAGGCTGACAACACTGTTTGGGATTATAGTGCAGCAGCCACGGCATTGTCAGCTCAAATAGTAAGTTAGGAGCACACTGCCTGTAACATTTTTTAAAGGGATAAGAGTAGCTCATGTGCCTATTCCAGTGACAGGGGTTTTTCTGCTTGCGACAAAAGACCCAGGTGTGAACAGGGGCCATAGATGTGAATGGAATTTCCTTGTCTTGAGCGTTTTGTTGTGCTTAGCTTTGAGCTACAAAATGCCTTGGTGTGAATGGGAGCTTATTGCAGAGATGTACTGAATTTTTTTTTTTACTTTGCCCAACCATACTCTTCACAATATGTGTAAGTCAAAAAGGCTTTCCTTCCTATTTTGTTAATAGAATAGTTAAGGATCAGACCCTTTGTCACGTTTGTATTGTCATCTTTGTCCCAGCTGGGGAGATTCACCCCTCTATTTGTCACCAGTATTAACAGTGAGGAGAAATCCAAAATTTCAGCGTTGTCACCATGGCAAAAGGTGAGAGAAAATCATCCAATTGGGACAAATGTTTTGTTGACAACATGGAAATGGCCCTCACTTTGGGGTGATTTCCTTAAATTTACTGTTGGCATTTCCAGGACAGGAAATAAGGGGCATCTCCCCAGTAGGGCAGATTCAGCAAAAAAAAAGCTGACAGGGGTTTTAACCCTTTCTTAATCTAAGTAAAGCTATAATAAATAAAAAAAAAAACAGTTTTAGCTTTAGGTACACTAAGCTAGCCAACCTGATATTAAATGACCCTTTAACATATCTACAACACTATGGGGTTGATTTCATAATGAGTTCGAGGTTGTTCACTTATCAATGTAAGATAAGGTGAAGCGGTGTTCACCTCAATCAATTAGTCATGTTCTAGCAAAAATCTCACATAATTATATTCATGGTGAACACATGTTAACCTCAACAAATGCCACGTTTACCTTTCTGACCATGTTTTATGTTATTCCCATAGTTAGGGTGTAACATGAAACATGGTTAGATTGCAAACCCTCCATACACACACTTACCTGAACAGACATCTCAACTCTCACTTTCCCTGCTGTCTTTTTTTTTCTGACTTCGGGGCTGCCATCAGTCAGGAAAAAAAAAAACCCGGCATAGGAGCTAATAGCTAGGTTGCTGTTGGCTATTTCAATTTGCAATAGCCAATAGCAGACAAGCTATTGCACCGCCCACTGCTGCTGTCAATCAGCAGAGGTGGACCTGAAGGTCTCCATCAGGTCTACCTCTGCTGACTGACAGCAGCAGAGGGCGGGCACAATAGCCAGCTTGCTAGTGGCTATTAAAATGGAGCAATAAGAGCGCAATTACTGAAGGTGTGAATGGTGTGGGGACACCTCGTGTCTGTGTGGTACAATTGGTAAAAATAAAAAGTAAAAAATAAATTAAATGTAAGTTAAAAGATTAAAAGTGGGGACTTACTTTAGGTGTCAAAGATCTGGGCAAGGGGGGCCCCGATTAGATTCTGGCGATGCAAGGAGTATTGTGAGGAGGTGTTCAGTGTATGATGGTCTCCAGATGAGGACTTGGGGGCAAAGCAGGGCAGGTCCTAGGGTTTAGCCATGACGGCTGGAATGGGAGTCATCAGGTGTGTTAATGAACCCAGGGATAGAAGAATGAACTGGGGGCTGTGTGTGGCGGGGGAGCGGCTGCCTCTGATCTTAGCCGCTGTGTTTTGGCAAGTGGTGAAGTGAAGGTGGCAGAGGGCTGGAGAAGGACGTGCACGGGGCAGTGATGAGGGAGCAACGCGTTTCGAGGAGATCCTTTTTCTCAAGCTCGAAAAGAAAAGTGAGTGACATTGGCGGGAGATTCGCCGGGTTAAAAAGTTGCAAATTGCAAAGTTGCAATAGCCAACAGAAATCTAGCTACTAGTTCCTATGCCGTTTTTTTTTTTTTTTCTTTCAGGTTGGGATCCCTGCCTGAATCACAAGGTTCTTCTCCCCTCAGGCTTATTTTTTAATTCCACACGGCTGTGTGTGGCTTCCTCCACACACCCGCATCATCCATTCACAGATACCTTAAAAGGATCTGTGAATGGAGAAATTACTTGTAGTTCTCAATGGATTACAAGCAAGGTGACGACACCGCACTTGCAGTCCATTGACACTTCCTTCCGTCAATGTTACTAAATGCCCGTACCTCGGTATGCATAAGGATGGGAACAAAAGTCTGCAGCAGCCAGAGCATTGTGATTGTAATGTTTTACTGGTTTCTGTGCACAAAAAAAAGGCGAAATTTCCCCTTAACTGATATTCACATGTGAATATGCTATGTGAACGGCCTCTCTTTCACTTCTGTGCCAAGAAGTCAACCTTGTAGGAAACTGGCCTCAGCATGACCTTTTTACTGCATCATGTCAAAATAGAGAGCTGATTATATTTTGTCTATTGTTAAGACAAGAACAGTTAATACAACATTCCCTTGTTTTGTCTTACCAAAAAGAATGTTACACTTTCTGCCGCTACCATATATATTCTGAAAGCACATTACAGCATTGTATGGAATAATTTCATTTTATAAACATATCCAGACACTGAATGCTGCACTTCTATGCTATATTTCCAGGATGTTATATTTAAAATGACAGTGTGATTAAGTATTGCTACTTCAAAGCTTTAACTACCTGTAACTTTATTGACAACCTTTTAAAGCTGAACTTCAGAACTCTAAAGTTAAAAAAGATGTGTTTCTTAGTGTAGACCCAAGCAGTGGACACCGCTCCAAGCTTGCTCTGGTGCTTAAATGCATTTTTATGATCTAACTCCTGTGTTTAGTGTCACTTTACCCACTTTCCACCCGCCGGCCATACATAAACGGCTAGACAGACACCTGATGTCTGCGAGTGGGCATTTTAATCCGTCCTTGTGCCCACGCGCGCACGAGCGGAAAACTGTCAAAATTAAAAAACAGCCAACGATGGCTGATCTCCCCTCCGGTGTTGTGAATGCAGAAGTGATGTTTATTACATCACTTCCGCATTCAGCTGCCATTCTTAATTATCGTAATAAAGAGGACCTGTTACTGTAATTTGATATCACATAAGAGGCTTGTTAGCCCCATATGTGATAACTATTAAGTTGTGTAAAAATAAAAAAGTAAGAAGAAAATTAAAGTCACAAAAAAATTAAAGTCATACTTTAAAAAACAGAAAGAAAAACACAAAAAAATTGTAAAGTCCCCCCACATACACGCAAACATGCGTTGGGGGCACCTACGTGTGAAAATGACGATTGCGCCCATTACGCGGGACGTTACATATCACCGCAAACATCAGAGTGTGAGCAATAATTTAGGGCCATCAATCACTGTTAACACTAAACTGATGAGTGGTAAAAGCTTTTCAAGCGTTGCCTATGGCCAGTTTTAGGTGCGGTAGTTTTTTCGCGATTTCGCGGGCGTGCACAATTTTAAGGCTTGACGTGTTTGGTGTCTATTTAACCAATGTGACCCCATCTTTTATATTTTACCAAAAAATTGGGTAATAATAAGTGTTTCATCACATAATGAAGGAAAAAGTGTTTCTTTCAAAATTTGCGGTACTTTTTTCATTATATAGTAAAAAATAAAAACCCCCAGTGGTGATTAAATACCACCAAAAGAAAGCTCCATGTGTCCCTAAAAATTGGTATAAAATTCATTTCAGCACTGCTTTGCATGACTGAATAAATGTCAGTCACAGTACCTCAGGGCTGAATACTGAAAAATGGCCTGGACAGGAAGGGGGTGTAAACACCCCGGTCTTCGAGTGTTAAATGAATACATTTTGTAAAATAAATACAGTAAATATTGCTTAAGCTGCATTTTTACATGGAAAAAATAATCCCTATGTTAAAGATTGTCTAAACGTTTAGACAAGTAATGACAAGGATCATGCTTTTTAAAAGAGTAGAGTCAGTCATCAATTGTATGGGGAATCTGAGATTTGATACTTCATAGATAGACCACTAAGTGTACATCCATCATAATCAGTTTAAACGGACCCTAAACTCAAAGTTTGTTGTACAGTACAAGGTTGACCAAACACCACAAAACTGGCCAATGTAAAACAAGAAGTCCAATTGAAAAATATTTCTGTGACCCACCACATAAAATAGAGGAAGGAACATATCCAGTAGCTTGGAAATGAGAGATGGAAATCTGATATGCTACTGTAGCTAGTAATTTCCTCAGCTTTGAAAAGTAGTTAGAAAGTGAGGTGAACTGCAGATGGCCCAAAAGTCAAGCTTCTAATGCTACCACTAAGTATGAGATGACCATTGCCCAACCTTGCTGAAATGATCGCAGAGTAAAACAAAACAATAATTTTCCAGAATTGTTGCTATTCTTTCCCACAGATAAGGTCATCTCTGGGGGTGTCTGCGACTGTGCATGTTTATCAAAGTAAGTAAGACCTAGATATGTGCGATTCATTCCGTTCCGAATTGAAATTCATACGAATGTCTGTAAATACGGACATTCAAATGCATTTGAATTTCCAAATGACTGAAATAACTAATCCCAACGTATCCAAATGTTTGATAATGAAATTCGTATACATCCGAATTTCATGTGGAATGAAATACAACAAGTCGGTGAGCTGTTATTTACCGCTCTCAGGCTTCTCTCTTTGTTGACATTCTGGACTTGTATCCTGAATGAAAACAATGCAACAGAATATTGTTACAAAATGTAAAAAAAGAAGAAGCTGAGAGCTATGTGTCATTCTATAACAGCTTCTGTTTTTTAGCTGACAAAGAATATGACAGCTGTCACAGAATACACTAAGGGCCCTGTCACACCAGCTCCGATGCGTTCCAGCACAATTTGCTGCTGGAACGCACTGGAGCACATCCAGGTCGGCTTCCTGCGTTCAAGGGCTGGAGGGGGCGCGGGGGTTCCATTCATGTCAATGGCACCGCAGGCCCGCCCCCCGCCCACAGTGCAATCGCCCGCACCAGAACGCGAGGTACAGGAATGCCATCTGTTCCAGTCCAGTGCGATCTAAAAAATGTTGCAAGCACTAAAATGTGGCCTGGTATGGTGCTCTGCCAGGCAGCTGCCCGGATTAAGGGTCTGGCATGGAATTTTAGGGGGGACCCGCATTTTTATTTTTTCGGGTGTTGGGGTCCTCCTTAAAATTCCTACCAGACCTAAAGGGTCTGGTAAGAATTGCTGGGGGTGACTGCACAATGTTTTTTTTTGTTTTTTTTACCTGGTAGTCCCGCCAAACATTCCTACCTGGCCTAAAGGGTCTAATATGAATTGGGGGGAGGACCTCATGCTGTTTTTTGTTTTTACATAGGAGTCCCCCCTAACATTCCTACCAGACCTAAAAGGTCTACTATGAATTGTCAGGGGAACCGCATATGCTGTTTTTGTTTTTTATTGTTTCTGTGGACTATCAAAAGTTAAAAAGAAACAAACATTTAATGTCACTTTTCTACAACAGATATTTGTTCGTAATTATCATTTAACTAATCCAAAATTAATGAAAATTTGGATTCATCCGAATGCTGAAATGAATTGACTTTAAGACCTGACAGAGCTGGACAGAGCAGCTGTTCATCTACTAGCTTGGAGAATGGAGGAGAGTGGGCCAGGGTGGAGGGGAGTAGCTTGATTTGGTGTGTCTGTGTGTTTGTGGCGACACACACAGATTACTAGCACACAAGGGTGACTGCCTAGCACTCTGCTTGAGAAAAGAGTCACTCTAAAACAGGAAGTCAAGACCAGTGCTCAGGGGACCGGCTGATTCTGCAGGAAACTAAAACTTTTAAACATCAAGAAGCAGCATTCATTGTAAGTGATTTCATCAGCATTTGAAAAAGATTGAAATTCTTTTGACTTCAATATCACTTTAAGTGTAAATTTATTATAAATGAGCTGTCAAAACAACAAAAACTACACATGACCCTATTGTAGCAGAGCACCACAACAGATAGTATGTGCATTGCTGTGTGCTGTGGTGCATTGTGTGCGGGCTTCTATTGCAGCCTTTCTCAACCAGTGGCCCTTGTGTGTCTTCTGGCTTCCTCAGGGGCACCTCAAAAATTTAGTAGTAGTGTAATGTGAAGGGGGAATAGAAATTGAGGTGAAGGGGGCTCTTGATGTTAAGGAGGAACCCAGAAGTGAATGGGGGGGGCTCTGATATCGAAGAGGGGCTTCTCATGTGAAAGGGGGGCTCCGGATGTGAAGGGGGACTACTTATGCAAAGAGTGACTCTGATGTGAAGGGGGGAATCTTGATTTGAAAGGGGCACTTTGATGTGAAGGTGGAAACCCTCTTTTTTTGTGTGCTTTTTGCGTGGGGTCCCTCTTAAAATCTATGACATTTTAGACTGGAGTGCCTTGAGATTTTGCTTATTTTTAAAGATTGAGAAACTCTACTGAATTGTGCTATAAGGTGCCATTCACAATAAATGACAACAAACTGCACGTAGAGAAAGTAACGTGTGTTTTTGTCTGCATGTTACCGCAATGGACAAGTATGAATAAGGTCTAAGTATTTGCTTATGGTGTTGGATTTATGGTTAGTATAAGGTTAAGTGTAAGGATGCACCGATACCGGTATTTCGGTATCGAGTACTGATATTTTTTTTCCGGTACTCGCGTATACCGAATACCGATACCGGAAGTCCCATTTAGGTAGCCACCTGATCGCCACCTGGATTCCTGATTAGCCTGTAAGCCGGGCGGCGTGTAAAGACTCGCCACCCGGCTTCCATTAGTAGGGAAGCTGTCCCCATGCTTCTCGTCACTAGGTGACGAAAAAGCATGGAGCCGGCTTTCTGACCAATCAGGAAGCTGGGCAGCGAGTCATTACACGGCGCCCTAATTCCTGATTGGCCAGCTTCCCCACAATCAGGAAGCCAATCATGACTCGCTGCCCGGCTTCCTGTTACCGGAAGTATCAGTGTAGGCATCTGAGCATTTGGGCGAGTACTTGCCCAAATACTCGGTATTGGCACCGATACTGATACTAGTATTGGTATCGGTGCATCCCTAGTTAAGTGTTTAGGATAAGTAGTAGTTCAGGGACCAGGAGCCAAAAATTGGCATACCATGACAGTTTACCTTCGAAAGAAACAGATAACTTTTTAAAACTTGGAATGATTCTGGAAGAAATAAGAAACTGGATACCCGTGTGAATGACCGTATTCCATGAAAAGCCAAATACAATTACCATGTCTGACAGGCTTTAGGAACATCTGTATTACATTTTATAGGGATTCCATGAAATGTATTTGCTTTTGTCATTCTCCCACTACAAGACATTTTCATGTACTTTCTAAAGCCAGATTTCAGCCCCATAAAATGCTGTTAATGTAATTTACGTGATCACAGTACATGATGTGCCCTGTGTTGTTTCGAAATGCTTCTTCATTTGATGTTAGATGTACCTAATTTCAGGACCCCTTCATATAAAGGCCATATTTACACAGGTGTCCAAGTAAGGGTTTCTAGGAGTCTCTGACAAAGCTATATCCTCTGTTAGGAATTATGGCTATTAAGTTACATCTGGAAATCTTTTCAGATCTTTTCAGATGTCTGAGTTGCCCAGTGCTAGTTTGCAGCAGCCAAGCAACCACATCACAGCAAAATAACACACATCCTGCTCAAATTTACTGTAAGATGAGTAGGTTTTTAAGAATGAGGCCTTTTTACATCATGCTTCGTAAGGGCAGACACCTTTAGTGTCTTTTGCAGTATGAAACGTGCAGCAACAGCTGCTTTGTTCCTGCAATTAAAAAAAGTGAATCTGGGAATTCCTGCGCTCCATCTATGCATATTTTTAACATGACAGAGTTAATCAAACAGGAAGGATAACTGGAGTGGCATGTACAAGACGTAATATGCTTGTAAAAAATAATCCATTACCAGAATGGAAGAAACCCCCCTGGATTAAACGATTATCGTTCAACTTGTAGAATAGTGTAAAAACATGCCAGTGAACCTAAACTGCAGCCTGGTGTACATAAAAGACCTATAAAAGTCGCTCTTGGAAGCACGTTACAAGGGTGGTGCTTAACAAATATCTAGGAGTGCTGGAGCTACAGAGAGAAAATTAAGAGGCTGATTTGCTTAAGGCAAATAGACTGTTCACTTGGCAAGGCAATTTTTCCTTAGCTTAGTAAAATGTGATAAAAATTCACATTACAAAGAATACCCAATCATATGCAAGGAAAATATTTTTTTGCTTGCACTTCATTGGATGATGGCAGTCAGCAGAGCTTCACCTCATTCACTAAGCTAAGGGAAAATTACCTTGCAAAATGAGCAGCCTTTAGTAAATCAACCCCTAAGAGTCAATTCCCACCTCTATGCTTTGGCACACACTACCGCACTTGTACCTGTACCAAAACTCCATGCTAATATTTGTACTATTGTTTTTACTGGTATAGCTCACAGTTCGAGGCTTTGGTGTGGAACAGTTTTCAAAAGTCTACAAGACTGGATGATAGAACATATAACACGCACAAGTGAACACAGTACATGGCACTTTTTTTCCTTGGTATTGCAGAAAAACATGCAAAAAATACACTTCATTAAAAAGGTGTTTGATAGAGAAGCTGTTACTTTGCCGATACGGAGAAAATCACAGTGTGTGCAGACATGCCATCCCAGGGATGTATATTTACCCACCTACGCTTCCACACCAACGCCCCGAGACATTGCTAATGGAGATTTCTGGGTATTTTGGAAACACACATCCTCCCCTATATGTCAGGGCTCTCAGACTTAAGCAGCCAATAACCAGGCTTGAACACGCCATGTTAGGGCAGGGGTGGGCAACTCCGGCCCTTCAGCTGTGCTTTAACTACAAATTCCAACATGCCTCTGCCACTAGGAGTCATGTCTGTAACTGTCAGTCTTTCAATGCCTCATGGGACTTGTAGTTCCACAACAACTGGAGGGCTGGAATTGCTCACCCCTGTGTAAGGGGGTGCCAATACATCATCCTATTTTCCTATGCAGTGATACTGATTGATACCACAGCATAGATAGTAGAAATACTGAAGAAGGGAGGTGGCAAGGGAGCATGACTGGGTAAATATACATTCCTAGGGGTGTGGGCTATGTATGCACACTGTTACCTTTTTTTTTTCAATGCCCAAAGAAACAATGTCACTTTAACCTCATTAGCCTTTGACCCAGAATATTACTTGGAATCCTTGGTTATCCTTTCTGTGTAAGAAAGGATAACCTCAAACATCACTTGGAAAATACATTTTTACATACGCTTATGAGCCTGAGTAAAGCTTGGGGTTACCTCCAGATAATAAGATCAGTGAATAAAAACAGCGATCGGGTGACACATTTTAGGTATTACTGCACAGACCAGACCAGTGTAGGTGGAATATCTCTAGGGCTATTATTTAATGGTAAAGCTAAACTAATAAGCTGTAAAGGTTTTTAATACATCACCTATTTGAGCATTCTATGTTTTTGATGTTTCACAAAGTGAAGTGAATGTAAAAGCAGTCACCTTTTTTGTTTTGTACAATTTTAGAAGTTATTTTTAAATCCCAAATTTGCTAAATAAATATGCTTTCAGTTAGCAGAAATATTCAGCTGTGGATCTATAGCTTGCATGTTTTGTACTGAGCACTAATACCAAATGATATAAGGAGCCACCAGGTCACTCAGTCAAGGATACTATACCTTAAAGGGTACATTCACACCAGCAGCTGCGCTTAGCCACACGGCTGCTGGAGTGTGTGTCCCCGAACAGTGCTGATGCGCTCGATCGAGCTGCATTGCACTGCTTCTTTTTTTTTGGGGGGGGGGGGGGGAATTTTATTAAAATGTCACTAAGTTCTATTGGCACACTGTGGTGCGATGCAATTGTACCACGTCTCACTGTGGTACGCTAAAAAAAAGTACTGTATGCCATACTTTGTTTAAGCGCACACCACCGCCAAGCAGTGGTGTGAACTGTCACCATCCATGACAGGCAAATTGCCTTGTCTTCCATTCAGGCTGCACTGGAAAAAATGGCCCATATTCAGGGTGTAACATTAAAAAGGTCACATTGAGATCCAGTGATCGCGGTTGGAATGATTTACTGGCTCCAATGCAAAAAAAAATACTAAATGCACATTTTGCTTTTATTTATTTTTTAAAAGGTGGACTTTGCTTTTAAGTATCAGTTTAAAGTGCACTGATCCCTAAAACGTTATTTTTAAAAAACGTCTTTTAAACCCAATAAATATTTTGATTCTTTAAAAAAAAAAAAACTTTTTTATTTCTGTCTAAGATATTAAGATAAATTTGAAAAGCTTCCTATAGGTCTCAAGTACAGACAATAGATTGTGCTACTTTAAGCAGTGGTCTATATGTTTCCCTAGCAGCTATTCTGTCACATATCACAACAAAGACAGACACATCACAGATAATTCCAGATGCTAGTGACGGAATTCAGCTCCGCTTTGACATGTTTAAAACTGCAATCACCTTTAACATAGAATCAGCATTTGTATTATATTTCTGTATTAACACAAGCAAACTTTTCAAAAACATTGGGAGCATCATAAACTTTGCATTTCTTGTTCTGTGCTATACTTTTATTTTGGGCAAGACATCAAAACATCTATTTATAAAATGTTTGCAAATATATGGCTGGTCCATGCTATGGTAGACAAATCTATCTATCTTTGTATACTCATGAACATATCGCATACATTCCAGTAACGTCATATGGGTGGGAACACAGTTGGGAGGTTAGAACATCAATGGCTTGGAGACACATCATATTATGGCTTTACTTAGCAATGGTCTAATTACATCAAATGTCTAATTACTGTCACATCTTTATGAAGATGGAAAATTTAACTCTCATCTAGTGTCTAAGCACATGGTAATGATTAGTAAAGTACATATAACAAAGAAATGTATAAAATAAAGAGAAACCTTTTTTTTTGTCCAGGGAAGATTATCAAGCTCTCAAGACCATTTCAAATGTTTGTGTCATGCTTAAAAAGAACAATAAATCAACACACAGTTGTTCTTTCGTTTATAGACAATTAGAATTCTGTGTAAATGCAAATATATGCATATAGAAGGGTGGCAGTATTATTCATGCATACATTTGGGTCACATGCCTAAATAATCAAAACTAGTTGTACTTCTTGCTGATTACTCATCGTAAAGAGTTAGTTTAATTCACTTGCTGTTAAGAGTCTTAAAGTATACCTAAAGCCAAAACTTTTTTTTCATTTTGGATATAGTAGGGGAAGGTTAAATCCCCTGCCGGTTATCTTTTGCCTACTATGTCTCATTAAGGAGATTTTCCTTCAAATCCTCCTCCATAGACTAAGCCGAAAGGGAGAGGATATCCTTTATATTTGAGGAATATTTCTTCTTACACGGGAACAAGTGTCCCCATTGAAAGATTTCCCCTCTATTCCAGTTCTGGAGGCAACTCAAAAGTTTGGATTTATCCTAACATTCATCCCAGTGACATTGATAATCAGGACGATTAGGGAAGAGAATATTGAAAAACCCAGTCAGCAATAAAAACCTGACTGTGGATGCAACTATGTGCTACTGACTGTTTTTTTATGGTGTTATAGTTTGAAGAGCCCAAAGGTTTGCTTTAAGGCTCAACTCCAGCTGCAGTGGTCTAAGGTCCCTGAGTCATCATGTCGGCTCAGAAGATCAGAAGAATGTAACTTTGTTATTTTATTCCCTAGACCAAAATGAGCAGTTATCCCTTGCATTGCGGGAGTAGCCTCACTGCAAGGGTTAATAAAAAGTTTTGCCCAGAGTTCTTCTTTGAATTTTAAATTGTCATAAATGTGCGTGTTTACCTATGAATGATTTCTATTATCTCTGTTATTCAGCTTTAATTATTCTACTCAAGGATGACGTTAAGCCCTGAAAGTTAGAAGTGAGAGGTCATCTGAATCTGACAATTGCTTTTCTGCCATCTACCGGAACTCATGCTGATAATAGTTGATATCACCAGAGTATTTATAAGGAAGCCCTGTAGTTACAGCGGAAATCAAGGCCTCCCTTCCCCTTTTAGAAATAGCATATAACAGTAGTTATAGAAATCATACCTGTGGGAATAAAAATTAGTAAACCCCTGGTTTCTGAAGAAGGTGACTTCTATCACTATTCTTCTGGCAAGATCCCAGGGAATGCTAAGTATCCTAAATCACGCAAAATGATGCTCCAGCAATGTGCAGAAGCATCTTCTCATAGGATTTCAGATTCTTGTTGTTCCCAGGATCTCACCAAAAGAATTTCAAGACACTACAGGTGGAAACAAGGGGATAAGGTATTTATATTTTCTAACATTTTTCCCAAAGGATACTACTATCATATGGCTATTTTAAAGGGTAGGGAGGCCTGATGTCATGAGCAGACCCTGCTTTCTAGAGTAAGGCTTGCTTTACTGGTACATTATTATAATTATAGTCATAATTGATCATTGGCAATCTGGACCTTGAGATGCATACAGCTTGTTGATAAGATGGTGATCTTGGAACACATTTGTTTCTGCTTCTGGTGCTGAAACACACGCAGACTCCATGATACCTCGAACTTAAAGAAAGCCTGGTATAAAGAAAGCTACCAGAAGCTAAAAGCTAAGAAGTTTACAACTCCCAATCAGTTTTTGAAAAGTTTGAATGTGACAAAGACACAGGAAGCAGAGAATTAAAAAAAGCACATACTTCAGGAAATGTCCTCCTACTGACTCTTTGAAGGGCTACTACAAGAACAATATGAAGTAAATTGCACAGAACTCTAGTTAGGGTAAATGACAAAACGTTTCAATACAGCTGCATTTGTAGCTCACTGAATGCTTTCACTTGTAGCCTGGAAGTGCTATTTAACAGACCTCCCAGCCTCAGAAACTAAGATTAAAGACGAACACCGGGCATTTTAAAATGTAAGCCTTGCTGAGGGGCAACCCCCGCACTACAAGGGTTAATAAACCTCCTTACCATCTTGTCTTGAATTGTATTGTGATTGTAATGTCTTCCTTATATTTGAAAGTGCTGCACAAACTGTTGGCGCTATATAGATCCTGTATAATAATAATATTAATAATAATTGCCTGTTTTGGTCTAGAGGCCTGTATAAAGAAGATACATTCACCTGATCCTCGACCCCACTGCAAGGATTCATGTTTTAAATTAGTAATATGTTAGGTTTAGAGATATAAACCACTGAGTGTTGTTTGTTATAGCGAATTTATAGCTATTCTCATAAAGTTATATTTATATTTCTGCAATCAAATTATGGTAGGAAATGCATTTATTACCTGCCAATTCCAAAGATTAGCATTTGAAATGATCTGTAATTTGCCCTATTGACAACCACTGCTAGACATATGGGGAATGTACTATGTGTGGACACTGGATCCAGATGCCCCTGCCAGTTAGAGTGGTGCAGCAACCATTATAACCCTATCTCCAGAATATGTTTTAATGAATTCTCCTTCACACTAGAGCTTCTGCAGCCAAACTGCCTGGCAGGACCCAATTCTTGAAGCCATGTTAATGTATAGCATAAGCACAGAGATGGCATTTCAGGTAAAATGACAGTTCAGCTATGTTATATAGAATTTTCTAGAATGCTACATCAACTTTAAAAGCATATCCTACCTATGCAGAGCCACACAAATTCCAATCCACACAGATAAGAACCCTGCATTCTGTTAAGGGGGGGGGTTTCAGGGTGAGGTGCTGCTGACTGTGATCATGTTTCATTTTAAACCCCAAATATGGGTGTTACATAAAACATGGTCACAAAGGTGGATTATGCATTTAATAACTCAGAAAACACACACCTAAAACACTGAATTGGGAACCAGAATTAAAACCTAAAGTGATTGACCTGATCTGGAAGAAAATGAAAGCACCTCATTCCACCCTAAACCAGATTAAAGTGATATTAAAGTCAAAAGGTTTCCAAATGCTGATGAAATCTCTTGCAGATGCTGATTCTTGATCTTTAAAATTCCTGCAGCTATAGGGTGGCTCATTTTCCTTGCAGGGTGCTATGGATCCACCCTTGTGTGTTAGTAAGCTGTGTGTGCCCCCACAAACACACAGGCATAACAATGCAAGCCTCTCCCCTGCTTGATGCTCCCTGCCCCTACTTCCTCCTTTCCTTTTCCTTCTCCAAGCTAGTAGATGGGCAGTTGATGGAGACTGTGCTGTCCCTTGTTTTCTTGTACTTAATGGGAAACATGATGACTGTGTGTGTTTTTGCAAAAATGCAAAGAAATACTTCGCTGGGCAACGTATGCTTGTTTGATCTGGATTCATTATTGAAAATAAGTTTGAGAGTTTAATATTATTTTAACTTAACTTAGTTGGAAGTCTGTAGGAATACTTATCTTTTCAGGCTTCTTCCAAAGTGCCAGCATCAGTGTTTCCAGAACCAAGCCATAGCTGGGTTTGGTAGAGGCACTGATTGGCTCTGTGCAGCCATTTAGTGCCTCTATTGGCACTTGCCTGCCCCATCGCAGCCTGATCCCACAAACAATGGTGCTGGTGCCTAGGAGGAAGCCTAAATATTAGCCTATATAAAGATAAATATTCCAGCATGCTTTCTGTTAGGTTAGGTTAAGGAGCAGCTGTGTAAAGTCTTATCAGGCTGTTAACATCTTCATAAAAGGTATAATAAAAAACACAAATTGTGCTTAAGATGTTACATAACCATGTTTTTTTTACTCCACATTGCAATGATCCACACTGTGGATAGTCCCCAGTACCATTAATATGGCGAATCAATTGTGTCATTCTTGGTTCCATGTGGAATTCTTACTTTGAACAATTGTTTATTTCTTTATGCTCAGTGCTTCCTTTGTGCTTTTGTATAAGTAAAATGATAGTTTGTTTGTACTAAGGCAAAGCCACTTCCAAAATGCTGGCCAGAACATGCCTGTTACTAAGACATCAAAAGTAACAACATTTTCCAGAAAACAATGAGGCAGTGCTACACTACAGTTGCTATTGTTCTCTGAAGTTCAGCACACTTTTCAAATGGAAACAGAGAGGAACTTCTTGCCAGGTCCATGTTTTTAGATTTATAATACACAATGAACTGTTACGTCATGTCTGCTCCATAGACAGGTATTGTCTCTTTAAAGTAGTATTCAACTCTCAATTTTTTTTTTCAATAATGAATACAGATCTAACAAATATACATTGTCCAGCAAAGTATTTCTTTACATTTTTGCTTAAGCACTTACAGTCATCATGTTTCAAGACAGCTGTCTCCAACTCTCTCAGCTCAGCTTTCTTAAACTTCCTGTCCAGGTCAAGATCACAAGGGAGAGCACAGTCTCCAGCAACTATCCATCTGCTAGCATGAAAAAGAAAGGATTGAAGAGATGGGAGCAGGGGACAGAGGAATGACTTGCCTTGTTGTGCCTGTGTGTTTGTGTGAATATGCCTTCTTCTCTGGTCTTTCCAGTGGCTACCCCCTTGTAGCTAATTCAACTTGCTTTTTAAAGGAGAACTATGAGGTGAGTGCTTTTCACTCACCTCATAGTTCTAGCCAACCTGTGACAATGAAACTGCCACAGGTCGGCTCAGTATATCGGGAGGTGAGCGAACACATACCGGCGTTCGCTCACCTCTCGATCCTGTCACGGCTCTCTGCCGTGACAGGGGAGGGGCTGGCTCTGGGGAGGTACAGCTGGCTCTGCCTCTAGATAGGCAGAGCCAGCTGTCAGTCATGCAGCTGGGCGGATCCAGACATAATTGTCGGGATCCGCTTCAGCTGCAGCGTCTTAGTATACCGCTAGCCTAGGGTGACGGGAGGACGCTAGTTTGTGTCCCCCCGTTACCCTAAGGAGAACTATGGGGAAAAGCCTTAACCCCATAGTTCTCCTTTAAGCAAATGTAAGCCATTTAGTATGTGCCAAGATGATCTTTTTTACCCTAAGCCTCCAATCACATATAGCGCTTGCGTTTCCCGTATGGTTTTTCATGCAGAGGACCGCATGTCATGAAAATGCAAACATTTTTACAACTGCAAGGATTCCGCTCGTTTTCGGCTATTACTATAACCGCAAACGCGTGGAATCTGGCCCTGAAATCGCGCTTGGACTATTTTGTGGGACACGCGGTTTTGTAGCGCGGCCCCCGCAATAGTTTGAACAATGCACTTCAAAATGCATTGTTTTTTATGTTTAGAGTGGATCCGTATGTATCCGTATGGCCGAATACGCGCAGAAAACTGCTCATATGTGAATGGAGCCTACAAATTCTGTCAATCTTCTATAAAATATGCTAAAACAAAACAATGAATATATTCCCTTTACAGAGTGCTTTATTTCAATCCCTAAACACACAATATACTGTTATAGAAAAATGATTAATATCTAGTGTAGTACACCCCCCTAAGGGATAGCATACAATAGTGTAATGGGACTCCCTGTATTTTCTCTGTGATAGGCCTCAATAATGTATCGGCAGCACACCTTGAAATGGTTTGAATTATTGTGATAATGAAAATGGCAAAACAACAACACAAACATTGCCTCTACACAGTGTGACACTTCTACTGTGTATCGGACACAGTTATAGCAGTGTCTAACTATCAATAATAACAGCTTTAGCAATAGTCCCACTAAATGGAGAAACAAGTTATAAACCAGCTATAGTCCCAATGTACTCGGGTACCTAACCAACTAGCCAGTGGTAGTATCTACAGCTAGCCAACGTTGGGGCCCAATGCAAATGGTAAAGAACTCAGTTTATAATGCTCACAGTAGTTATAGGCCAGAGGCCTCTCACCCATCCAAGGAGGTAGACAACAGTCTGTGGCTTGAATAGATGTCAGAAGATATCCTCTGCGATGGAGAACTCTTCCCCCAGGAGATGAAGTTAGTGTTGTTGGACATCAGCAGTTAACCGGGTCATTAGTCTCAACGTCTGTTCATCCAGGCCGAGCCTCAGCCTGCGATCATCTCGTGAACCGGATGTCTTTTCACCCGCAGTCTTGCCCGATCACCTTCCAGACTGGAGCAAACAGCAGATTCTTCCCTAGCGCTGTACCCGTGACAGGTGGGTATAATCCCTATACCTTCTGGTAACACAGCACGGTCTGGGCACTCCGTTCACTGGCTCTCTACGAGCAGGGAATACACTAGTTACAAATTTTAAGTAGGGATGCACCGATACCGATACTAGTATCGGTATCGGTGCCGATACCGAGTATTTGGGTGAGTACTCGTACTCGCCCAAATGCTCCGATACCTAGCACGAGTACTTCCTGTATCAGGAAGCCGGGCAGTGCATCATTACACGCTGCCCGGTTTCCTGATTGGCCAGGAAAATGGCTCCATGCTCGCTCGTCACTTGTGATGAGAGAGCATGGAGCCGACTTCCCGGCCAATCAGGAAGCCGGGAAGCGTGCAATGACGCAGTGCCCGGCATTCTGATTGGCCGGGAAGCCGGCGTCATGCTCCCTCATCATCTCATGAATCATAATATTAAGAAAGTGACCTTAAAGCATTAGTTTGTATTGCTTTAGAAAAAATGTGACCTGTCCCTTTAAGAAAAAGTATCGGTAATTGGTATCTGCGAGTACTTGATCAAAAGTATCTGTACTCGTACCCGGTCTTAAAAAAGTGGTATCGGTGCATCCCTAATTTTAAGTATTGATACTAATATGTTTGTGTGTTCCTATCTACACATAGTACTTAAACTTATTTTTTTAAATGACATATGTCTTACCTATTTGATAACTCTGCTTTGGACACATTGCAAGCTTCACTGCACAATTTCAGAGTGACAGGGCACTCTTGCTGTGCCCATAGAAAGAATAGGGGAAAACTGAGCTTCCTCCCATTACATTTAATGCTTCTATATGCTTAACCCTTTGTTAGGACAGACAGTGTTCAAATCTAGTTTATAGCTGATAATTAGATCTGCCAACACAGTGTAGACAGTGTTAAATTGGTAATCCCCCCAGTCCTCTTGCATTCCAGAAGAAAATTCAGCTTAAAGAAAACTAGTAATGGGAAAAAACAAGTAATATGTAAGCAGCAATTTTTAATGCTTTGCTATGTGAATGAGAACAACAAATATAATATAGGTGTTCTTCCAAGTTGGCTGCAAATGTGGAAGTACACTTTAAGCAACACTGGTGGTTTGGCCAAGATTATATGGGGGCGAGGAGTATGTTACTGAATTTCTCCTACGCATAAAAGCCCTGTGGGGGTAAGTGAAGGAAAGAATAAATGCCTTCATCAAACTAAACCGTATTTTCCCATATAAAACAATTGTAAGAATCACCAATGTGCCAAAAAGTAACATGAGAACTATTCAGAAATACTGAATTTCTCAGATGAACTATGCTTACTAAGCTATGATTGGTGTCTGAAAAGCAGCACCAAACATGTATTTCTCAGAGAAACAGCTAAATGTCATCCAGATCAGCTAGACAATACACTGATTATATAAACAGTGTATACAGTATATAGGAATCACGCTCCTCTGTGTGGCAATCCGATGGACGTGTCCGGGTTTGCCGGTTGCCAAGAGAACGGTACTTGCCTGACTACATTGTGCCAAGTGTATAGTTTGGTGGGGGGGAGATTATGGTGTGGGGTGGTTCTTCCGGGGTTGGGCTTGGCCCCTTAATTCCAGTGAAGGGAACTCTTAAGGCATCAGCATAACATGACATTTTGGACAATTTCATGCTCCCAACTTCCCACAAACCGTGGGAACAGATTGGCAATGGCCCATAGCTGTTCCAACATGACTGTGCACCAGTGCACATAGCAAGGTCCATGAAGACATGGAAGAGCGAATTGAATTTGGGGTGGAGGAACTTGACTGGTCTGCACAGAGTCCTGAACTCAACCCGATAAAACACCTTTGGGATGAATTCGAGCGGAGACTGCGAGCCAGACCTTCTCATCCAACATCAGTACCTGACCTCACAAATGCGCTTCTGGAAGAATGGTCAAACATTCCCATAGACATACTCCTAAACCTTGTGGACAGGCTTCCCAGAAGAGTTAAAGCTGTTATAGTGGCAAAGGGTGGGCCAACTCAATACTGAACCCTATGGACTAAGATTGGAATGCCAATGTGTAAAGGCAGGCGTCCCAATACTTTTGGTAATATAGTGTGTGTAAATATATATATATGCACACAACAATACACACATCTGAAGTAGATTTGTTAAAATTATCCCTGCAATAGGCAGATAATGTGAAAACTGGATGTCCTTTGAAAGGATTTGTTATGATAAGTGCTTGGCCTTTTTATGACCAGTGCACCAGTTACATCCTCTTACATCCTTTGCAGTGCCAGTAGGGACAGGCAGCATATTCAAGAGGAAGACTGTGGTAGGGTGTGACCAGACCATTATTAATTAAAGAACCTCCACAACTCTCCAGAGACTGTAAGGAATGCCTAATGATGTAAGGATGTAAACCTTGCAAAGGTTGACCAGTTCATGACATGCTTTATTCTTCTTCAAGTTCATAGATGTTAGAACATTAAGACTGTGTTTTATGTAGAGACATAATGGAAACCATGCCATAACATCCACCAAGTTTTTTTAGTGATGATTTGTTAATTAAAACAAGGACATAATCTTACACATGTTTTCAGTAGAACAGGGTCATTGGGTCAGTCACACAAAGTAACAGTGGAGTAACATATTTATAAATGTGTTAATGAGTTTGTTACTAGTCCAGTGTTCTTGTGACCATAGGGAGCTAGTTGACAGAAAAATTGTTTATACAGGATTTTGTGTCAACAACTTCTTCATGGCAACAACATACAATGCATTACCAAATTGTATTTAATGGATACTTTAAGAGCCTAAACAAAAAAAAGATAATATAGAGCTGATTCCTTCTCTAAATGTTGGGCAATTTAGTATTAGTTAAAGTAACCTTAATTAAATTGGTATGTAAATTATTGCATATCAACACAGTCTCAGGCCCCTTTTACATGGTCTGATCAGGAGGGGATCCGTGCACGGATCCCATCCTGATTCGAGCGGTACGGATCAGATGTCACAGCTGTGACATCCGTGTCTGTCCATCTCAAGATGGAGAAAAAATTAAAACTGACGGACCCCATGCCGGTCTATGGGGGGTTGGTGAAACCGAACACTGTTGCTTTTTTTTTCCGGCTGGAGTCGGGGGTGACCGGGTGTAAACGTACGCCTGTGTTTTTAGACCTGGCTGCCCATAGATTAGCATTGGGCATCCGGTCAGGTCCTCCTGAAAAACTGACAGGTGGACTCGATCAGACCACCTGTGTGAAGGGGGCCTAAGATCATATGCTAATAAAAATGTATTCACTCTTCAGGTAAATCTCCATATTACAAAACAATATCCTTGCCAAATACAAGAACTGCATAGATAATATTTGACTAAATAACTACAACACCATAAGCAACCACCTGATGACCTTCAGTATAGTAATGCTGACAGTTTTATATAAATCCAGGTCATTTAGAACAAATTACTGTGCAGGGCCTACATAATTTCCACAGAAAACACAAAGCCGCATCTGCTTACAAAGCGAAGCAAGTGTTTCCAAGAATAAGGTAATCTAAATCAGATCTTTGATATCATGCTGTTATTTTCAAGCATAGCATTACAAAGGCAGGCAACCACATGTGCAACCACAGACAATTATTAAGGAAAATAATACAAAAATATTTCTTTCAGTGACAAATCATTATAGTAATAAAACAAATGATCAAATGAAAGTCATGGTTGAAACCCTATGAAAGCACCCACACAAAAGCCTTAACTGATGCTACTTAGTCAACAGAAGCTGCATGCCATTGATAGGAAATAAACTCCAGATTTTGCCCTTAACAAGTCTGGTTCTTTAAAGGCATCATTAACTAATGACATCTTTCTCATGTAAACTCATTTGTTGTGACAAATTTGCTACAAATCTTTTCTGTTTAGTTAGCTTTGCTGAAAAACCATGAACAAGGCCCTTCGGTTAATTAAAAGGCAATGTAAGAGTTCACAGAAGAGCTCTATTTGCTTCCAGGGTTCTTCAAAACAATATAAATATATAGATATATCTATATATATAGATATATACATATATATTGTATATGTATCAAAAGCTTGATGCTCTTTATTTCCCTTTAGTTCGAGTTCTACTGCTTTGTGTGTATATGACGGGCCAATATTATACTGAAATAATTTTTCAATTCTAATTGCTGCAGTAATATTTCTGCTTATGTAATCTGGGGTCCCTCCATCATAGCAGTCATCTGCAGCATTTATTCCCATCAAAAGGATCAATGCTTCTGTTTGGGTTTAACCATTATGGCTCTATAGCCGGAGGAAATAGCGATTCTTGTGGAAAAATGTAATTGGATAATAAGGCATCTGGTAATGGTATCTATCTATCAGTCCATCCAATACATCTTCACCAAAGGGATGCAGGTGTAGGGCTGTTTGCATTCCATTAGTTAAAGGAGAACTATGAGGTGAGTGCTTTTCACTCACCTCATAGCTCTAGCCGACCTGTGACAATGAGACTGTCACAGGTCGGCTCAGTAGATCGGGAGGTGAGCGAACACATACCGGGTTTGCTCACCTCTCGATCCTGTCACGGCTCTCTGCCGTGACAGGGGGAGGGGCTGGATTCCCCCCTCCCCGCTCCGATCTGCCAGCGCTGACTGGCGGAACGGACGGGGGAGGGGCGGGTACAGCTGGCTCTGCCTCTAGATAGGCCGAGCCAGCTGTCACTGTCACGCAGCTGGGCGGATCCCGCCGACTAAGTCAGGGTCCGCTCCGGCTGCGACGTCTCAGTATACCGTGAGCTGTAGCTCGCGGTATACTGAGCTTAGGGTAACGGGAGGACGCTAGTTTGTGTCCTCCCGTTACCCTAAGGAGAACTATGGGGGTAAACACTGACCCCATAGTTCTCCTTTAATATTATTCTCTACCACCCAGTGAATTATGATATACAGTATATATTAAATAATTTTGTTTGTACTGGTTAAATAGGACATGAACTCTGAAAGCTGTGCTCAGAAAAGGCAGGCAGATAGCAAAGGACTAGTCACCAGTATTCAAGGTGGTCTCCCTGCAGCTGATCTTTCCCCATTACTGATTTACATTGCCTTGTTCTGCACTGTGACCCTGTGTGGAGGCATTCCTCTTGGTAGAGGAAGGGCTTTTCTTCCTCATGTCAAAGTCTACAGCAAGGAGGACAATGAGCAGCATATCACTTACATCACCTAGATGTTACTCCATACATCTTACAAACAGACCATACAATCTTTGTAAATCAGTTTTAGATTTACCAAAACAATGTAATACCCAATCTATCCACTCAATTTGTATCCAATCAGACAGGCCCTTACACTACATAGTTGTTGGTAAATCTAAAGAAGAATGTACAATCAGATGATAACATTTGTGGTGAGCTTTTGGTCTCCTGTGCCAACAGCTATGACACTGTCTAGGTAGACTCGCATACCAGAAAGTGCACTGCTATTTTTAGGAGGAATTCCAGACAAATGATTTCTAAATGTTACATTTTTAAGTTCAGTTCCACTTGAGTGGAAGGCCATGCAAATATGCAGGTGACATCACACGAAAAAGCATGCAGCGGTATCTCAGCAAGGGAAACAGTATAGAAGATGCTGTCAAGTTGCAAAGTTGAGCTTACTTCCACTTTAAAAACAATAAAAAAACTATAGATTCACTTGAAAATATATGTAAACCCACTTACTTAAAGGAGAACTATGAGGTGAGTGATTTACACTCATCCTCATAGTTCGAACTGACATGTGAAAATTAAACTGTAACACATCGGCTTAATAGATTGGGAAGTGAGCAAACACATACCGCTCACTTCTCGATCATGTCCCTGCAGAGAGCCGTGACTGTCACTCACGGCTCCCTGCAGGGATTCCCCCACTCTGATCCTCCAGCGCTGACTGGTGGAACGGACAGGACAGGGGGCGGGTACAGCTGGCTCTGCCTCTAGGTAGGCAGAGCCAGCTGTCAATCACGCTGCTGGGTGGATCTCCACAGTAATGTCGGGATCCGTCCCGGCTGCGGCGGTCTCAGTATACAGCGATATACTGAGCTTTGGTCACGGGAGGACACTAGTTTATGTCCTCCAGTGACCCTTAGGAGAACTATGGGGAAAAACACTTACCCCATAGTTCTCCTTTAAATCTCATATAACCTTTACCACGTTAGTGTAATTTCCACAGTAATATTTATTAATTATTTTTTTCTACTGCACCTCTTTTTAAATAATATATTACATTGCACATTTTATATTTAAATTAGACATATATAAACTATCCAGGAACTGGTAAATGTGTTCTAGACCTATTAAAATATACAGTATCATCTTTCAGCAGCAGCAAAAAAAAATAACATAAAAGTGCAAAATCAGAACATAAGCTTCATGCCTCAATGCTGCGCCTTTTATACTGTTATGGAGATGTTTCAACACAACTTGTAAAGTGTTACTATATATGTTTATATTATACTAAGCACATAATATATACAACACCAAAAAGGCTGCCTTGCAACGTTCTGCTCTCACATTTCCTTATAGAGATGACTGTGCAAGATATTTGCGTCACTGTGCACAACTACAGGCTGCAAGACAGTGATGAGAAACATCTGCCCAAATGTTGCCACTGGCAAGCACTTTGTTTCCTTTTCCAGGTTAAACTTTACAATATGGCAAATAAAACAACCTTTGGGACCTTCTATAAACAGTTAAGTGACCTTGTAATAAGCTATAAATCATGTCCATCTGTGAGGCTTTTGTGCAGGGGATACTAAGGACTAATTAAATAAATACAGTATGAGAAGAGGGTTTCTTAGGGAAAATAGTTGCCATGGCCACATATTGTTTCAGAATGTATGTATTGGCATTCAATTTTTTTAGTGCTAGAAAGAATGTGGAACTATTAGAACCCCTTTTGGGTTTTTACTACTTAGAATACAGAAAGTGGCCAGCATACCAAACATCAGAGCAGAGCTTACTTGTAACATGTTACTTGGCAGCCAGTTACCAACATTTCATGGACATAAAGGTCCTCTTTCTCAAGCTTGATACAAATGCGAGAAAGACACACTGTGATCTTTGATTGTTAATGCCCCTCAGTTGTGATAAGGGTTTACTTTGGTGCGCTTGATTGCATGGTAGTAGCTGAACTTCTACTTACAAGGACCCCACAGAGGGCAGGAAGGGGCCTTGGAGACGTTGAATAGAAACAAAACCAGATGCACCATCGAACAAAAAAGAGTCCAAAGGAGTTTTTATTGGTAACAATAATTGACAGTTGACAGACATAAAAAGAGAGCCCACTGATACACAGTCAGTGATCTACATAAATTCATCCTTATCACTTACTGATTAGTTCTACTTAGTCATTCCATGTTGGACGTGTCACCAAGTTACATTTTCTAAGCTGATCACGCACCTCCAATCTTAGTGTAGAGCAGGGGTAGCCAAACGTTGGCTTTCCAGCAGTGGTGAAACTAAAAATCTCATAAGGACCTGAAAGACTGAAAGCCACAGACATGACTTCGAGAGGCAGATGCTTGATGGGATTTGTTTCACGACAGCTGGAGAGCTGAAGTTGGCTACTCTGCTCTACACCAAGCTTGGAGGTGCACTGCTTAAGCTTCTAAACAGACCCCTGATATTCCCCTTTTAAAATAGAAAAAGAGATTGAAGACACAGAGTCCTCAATCTTTTCTTCTGCAGCCCCTGTTATCAATGGACTGGAAGCCTCTATACTGAGTGTTCCTGTTCATTTATACATTGTGGATATAGTGTGCTTACTATGTCCACAATCATGAATGAACAGGAAGGGATGTGGGTCACTTCCTATTCATTCATAACTGAGACATAGTAAGCACACTATGTCCAGTTATTTACAAACACTCACCGATCAGCTGAACAGTGAGTGTTTGTATACCCTCTTCATCCTGAATCAGCTGTCACAGGAGGCCGAGCATGTGGTCAGGGAGAACTCTGCCCCCTGTGACAGATCACAGCGCTCTCCTCCACTCACCACTCTCCATCCTGACACAGAAGGCGGAGCCAGGAGGGGTGGGATGAGAGCTCTGCCTCCTGCAGTGATGACAGCTGTCACCGCCTGCCCCGCTTGGCATCCCGAAAGCTTTTTTCCTCCCCGCTGTGCCCCGTCTGCAGCATCAGAAGGCGCACAGACAGTCGCCCAGCGGTGAGGAAAGAAGTCATGGATACACTGAATTTCTGGCCAAGTTTTGGGCCATAATGGCAATTTGCCAAAAGTGCCATATTCAGCCAAAATGTTTTGGCGGCCGAAATTTCGATGCATCTTTGGTTTTTACTTCTGTCTGGGATTTACTTAGTGAGACTTCCCCTCATTTACAGTCACAATGACAATAGTGGAAAATATCCTCCAGAAATACACACAGAAGTTAAAAAAAAAAAAATGTAATTGCTGTTTGTGTCTCTGTTGCTAATTTCCCCTCACTTGTAGTTTGGTGAAACTGTTGACACCATAACACTAAGACGAGGCGTCTGTTCCGTTCAGCAGGAGTGCACAGAGCAGAGCCAATGTCACTCTTGTGACATCCATGTCCATTCAGATTTTTACCCCATCATGCGATGGAGGAAAAAACTGAGCTGTACGGACCCATGTTAGGTCTATGGGCAGTCGGATGTAAGCGGACATGTGTCTATTTACATCTGATTATGTCCCTCAAGTTCAGGGCTGCCAAAGCAAAACTTTTTTCTGTTTTTTTTCCAGACCTAGACAGAGTCGGAGGTAATCGGATATAAACAGAAGCACATATCAATGTGCATGATTAAAGCGTCAGCTGCAAGAATCCAAGGATTATCCTTCACACTAGCAATACTGAGTGTTTCTGAAATAGCACAGAGAAATTTTCAAACATCTTGGAAAATCCCTTTTTTACCTAAGGAAGTTAATCATTCCTCTCTCTGTGAGGAAACATCATTTAAACCAAGCATATACAGGTGAAACTCGAATAATTAGAATATCGTGCAAAAGTAATGGCAGTAATTGCTGCAAAAGGGGCCCAAACCAAGTACTGAGTACATATGCATGCTTGTACTTTTCAGAGGTCCGATATTGTTCAATCCTTGTTTTATTGATTGCATGTAATATTCTCATTTTCTGAGATTGTGGATTTGGGGTTCTTGGGGTTTTCATGAGCTGTAAGCCATAATCATCACAATTATGACAAATCACGGCTTGAATTATCTTGCTTTGCATGTAATGAGTCTATCTCATAATTAGTTTCACCTTTTAAGTTGCATTAGTGAAATAAATGAACTTTGCACGATATTCTAATTATTCGAGTTTCACCTGTATCTATTACCTACTACTTTCAGAGAAGAAGGTGTTAGCTCTTTTATGGGTGAACACTTGTGTCTCACCACTTGTTGTTTTGGGAAAAACATCAACTTTTCTATCGTAGGCCACTACAAACAGTCAGTCATGGCCTTTTGCCTTCCAATGATTTATGCATTGAACTTGTTCCTGTAATGCACCCAGACTATCCTACCGTAGGGGCAGGACAATGGCTGGGCAATCATTTTTTGATAAACTACAAAATTTTTATTATTTCCCCTCTGGATCTGGACCAGAACAGAGAGAACAGAGTGCAGTTTTTTTGGGGGGTTCAGCTGCACAGGCAAGAGAGGACATGCTGCGCAGGATATTAAAGACAGGAGGCTGTGGGCATTTGATCTTGGTAAGTAAACATGCATCTGTGGATACTTCTTCATATCTTAAAGCAAAAATTCATAGACATGTCCAGGGTCAAATCTGGCCCTTGTCTATAGAGCAGGCAGTTACAAGTGCCTGCGCACAACCTTAGATTACTTTCAGAATGCCCTGTTAACCCCAATGCAATTTTATGCAGAACTTACAGTATATTGTTATGCCCTGAACCATCCTCTGCAGCCCCTCACTTTTCCACCTCCTTATAGGCTAATGAAGTCACCCAATATACATACTAGCCAATAGACAAATGTGTGGGATGTGAGTATGTGGGCCAGAACACGACCATGCTCTAGTAACACATTTGTACAATGGGAAACTCCAGCTTTAGGGTCTCTAGGTAGCTTTGGAAAAAAACTATGGCTCCATACTTACCTTCCCCTGTGAGGGGGGGAGGGTGGGATCTGTTAGGTTAGGGTAGGGGGGGCAAAAAGAGTTAGTGCAATTTGTCTGAAAAGGCACTTATTCTTAAATGTAAGTATGTTGACACTGACAGATCTAGTAGCATTTTATTTTAATTGAAACGCTGAGTTTGGGCCCTGAGAATAACAAAACAATATCAGTAACTCCTACCATGCTCTTTGTGTGTTGGTGCTGCTTATAACAGTTTTGTGGTTGAGAGAGACTGTCACCAAAGCAAAATAAATTAAACTCTTGAAGGTATAAAATTCATGCACCTAGAGGTCTGGACATACCTGTGGCTGCCTCTAATACCCTGCTCTGTGGCTAAATCCCCAGCCCAAAAATCAGCCTAATGTTTCCTGCCACATTTCTATTGGCCACAGAGGCAGGTCAATATAGTAATAGGCCCTTAAGAATCCCTGGACCATAGTCATAAGCTTCACCCCTACCAGATAGTGTCAACGCTTTGCCTGTCATAGTGGCCCAACATTTGGATTTAGGTTTTTTTTTTGTTTACTTTTGACAGGGTCTCTTTAATTTAATGTGTCTGCTGCATTAAAACTGTTCCTGTGATAAAAGGTGTTTGTCAAGATTGGGGAGCCCACCCAAATAAATAATGCAAATGAATAGGTACTGCAGCATCAGTCCCCAGGGATGCTTTAACATAGAGCACAGCCAAGCTAACATGTTGGGATTGTTTATGTGTACTAACATGTTTGGCTTACTGCACTGTATTCGTGTCAGGCAACAAATAATAGTATATTAATAAATAAAATATATAGTAATGCTTGGTGAGTGCTAGGGATGTGCAATGAGAACCCTATTGTGCCACAAGTGTCTGTGGGGAGCTGATGGAGATCTAAACATTTTCAGAAATGTATAATACAATCCAGAATTATGAAACATTACAAAATGTGTTTATAAGATTGTACATGTACACAGGAAAGGCTTGACTGTGTAAGGTTTAAAGGCCAAAGTCCACATGTGTTAGATATTTATCACAGGACCTGTGGCCTTTCACAGACTTGGTAGGTACAAACTGATGTGAACAACAGCATTCTGTCAATCAGGCAAACATGATAGCCTACGTCCAAACATCTGCAGATAGTTTAACTGTATTACTGTATTGACTATCTTTAGGTTCACTGCAGGGGGAACATAGCAGTAAATTTCTCTTGTAAAGAGGCCCTAACATTTATAAAAGGAAATAAGGAACACCGGTTTACTTTGTCTTCCTCCAATAAATAAGCTATAAACAGAGTATGGTGTACAGTAAAACAAAATGCAGAGGCAATTTGAAAGCATGTTGCAGGGTTTCACATGCACACCTCATACTGTTAATCACTTGCTTGTTTAGAGACTCTAAATCAGCAAATTCCTACCTAGGCAATCACTATAAATGACTAATCACATAAAACTCAAGTTCCTCCTAATAGGTATTATATGCACAAAGGTTCTTTGCCGAATCGGAAGAACAATTAGGAGCTTACTTTCCATTTTGCGTTTTCTTTTTTGACATATTTCATATTTTAAAGCATAAATTTGTCCACATGTCCAGGGTCAAAATTGGCCCTGGTCTATAGAGCAGGCAGCTACAAGTCCCTGCACACATCCTTAGATTACTTTTGGAGTACCCTAGTAACTCTTTTAAGCAGAACTTACAGTATATTGTTATGCCCTGAACCATCTTCTGCTGCCCCTCACTTTTCCACTAACCCTTTAGGCTAGTGAAGTCACCCATTATACTTAATAGCCAATAGACACATGTGTGGGATGGGAGGAAGTGGGCCAGAGACTGACCATACTCTAGTTACAAATTTCTACAATGGAATGCACCAGGTTTAGGGACTCTAGGTAGCTATGGAAATAAACTATGGCTCCATACTTTGTTTTTAATGATATCGGGGAGGGAGTAAATAGCCATGTGTCAGTGTTTGCAGATGATACGAAAATTGGGAGGGTAATAGACACGGATTTAGACAATGTAAAATTACAGGAGGATCTGGATAAAATCGGGGAGTGGGCAACTGTATGGCAGATGAAGTTCAATGTTGATAAATGCAAAGTAATAAACTGTGGAGTTAAAAATAAGCAAATGGGCTATACACTACTGGGTGTGCCACTTGGGAAGTCGGAAATGGAGAAGGATTTGGGGGTCATTATAGACCACAGATTGAAGAATAGCTCGCAGTGCCAGTCTGCTGTAAACAAAGCAAGCAGAGTCCTGTCTTGCATTAAGAAGGGAATGTATTGCCACTTTACAGATCACTGGTTCAGCCGCATCTGGAGCATGCGGTACAGTTTTGGTCACCGGTACTCAGAAAAGATGTCCTTGAGCTAGAAAAAGTCCAGCGGAGGGCAGCTAAACTCATTAAGGGGTTGGAGGACCTGAACTATGAAACAAGGTTGTTAAAATTAAATATGTTTTCTTTGGAAGTTAGGAGATTAGGGGGGCACATGATTTTCTTGTATAAACTGTTCAATGGCAACAGCAACATTACTAACAAACTCTTTACGGTTAACTCGGTAACAAAGAACAGAGGACACCACCAAAAATTGGTGGAAAAAGAATTTCAGCACACAGGGCGCAAGGGGTTCTTCACAGTTAGAGCGGTTAAGGTCTGGAACTCACTGCCGCAGGAGGTTATTTCAGCTAAGAGTGTGGAATTATTCAAGAAACTATTACTAGGGGTACAGGTACTCCTAAAAGCAAAATTACACATGGACTCATACACACGCACACACCAGCTCAAACATAAATGCATACACGCAATAGGTTGGACTTGATGGACTTATGTCTTTATTCAACCTCACATACTATGTAACTATGTACTTACCTGAAGGTGTCTGCTCTACAGCGCAAATATTAGCTGTAAAATCACCAGCACTCGTGAACGTACTTCCTTATTCACTTTACTGAACTTTTGTCACATGTGTCATACAAGCCAACATTTTTGGCGTCACTATGTTACTCTGAAGCAGGGACCCTTCATGGTTCTGAAATGTTGGTTTGCATAATGCATGTGCCATAAACTTAACAAGGAAATAAATTCACGAGTGGTAATTTTACATCTAACATTTGGAGGTTTCACACGGCGCCATTTATGTTGTCACTGTGTGCACCACTATTCTAAAGACAAGGGTTGATGACGCTGTATGAAGTGCAGGTGATCCACAATATCTACATATGCTCTACAGAGCAGGAGTAAGTTTTTCAAGATTTGCCAAGAACACTGTACATTTTAAAGAAGTCTCACCTTGTATTATTTTTCACTTTGTCTCACTTGTTTAAGTTAGATATATATCTACTTTTCAGCAGCTTAGAGGAGAAGAGGAGGAAAGAAAGGACCTCACCAGGTGATGATAGCTTGTCTAGTCTAGAGAGAAAGAAGGTGACTCAGGAAGCCACAACAGTAAAAAGTGGTGTCACCATCTGGTGTATACTGGGTGACTGGAACTTAAATTTAAGATAATATGCTATTAGTAATAAAAATCAATGTCAACAAAGGACCTGCATATCGCAAGCACATGAACTTGTGAGTGCACTAATCAAACAGATTTCTGGAAAAGTTTATATTTTAACGCTACCTGATATAGAAAATTCACCAAACACATTCATGGTCCAATGACCTGTTACATTTTATAGCAGTCCCAAGGAGGTATTCTAGCTATTTGACCTATTAATGTTTTACTTTAAACTGTTAGTTTAAATACAATACAGTTACTACAGCAATGATACAAAGCTATACAAATCTGAGCTGCTGTGAATAGGTCAACAGATCTTTTTTTCATCTGTCCACCTCTTCACCATTGGAATGTGAATGAGCAGAAGATGGTTAACCTAAACTGATTTATGAAAAGATGAGCAAAGAAACTTAGATCAAAAAGTGAGGCTTTTGTCCTAAACAACCGATTAGGTGCCCTGCTTTTTCTTTTAATTCAAGCAATGGCTGTCATAAGTTCAGTTTTTCTTCCTGCACTTTTGATAAAAATAACCCTAGTTTATTCACATAGTAATGGTTTTATTTATGAAATCTGAAGCAAACACTCAACACTTACCCAACAGTTATGTTTGAAAGACAACAAGGAATCCGTTTTTGGTTGCTATGAGCAATTTTGCTTCAGCTTTCATGTTTTCGCTACCAGAATTCTTAGTAAAGGCATCCGTTACAGAGACACAATGACTAGCCAATGATGACATTAGAGGATGGGTGAGATCAATCCTTATTCATGCAAAGCATGCAGAGGAAACTCCAGTATCTGACATTTGGCAAGTGCAGACAGTTTTTTTTTTATATGAATTGATGAGAACAGGGCTGATAGCACTTCCTCACAGCTTCTGGTGTAATATGCAGAAACTGTAATGGAATAATGTGTTAACCCTAGGAAGCAATAATGAAGTAAAATAATCTAAAAGTTCATGCAAAAGTGATATTTAATTATAGGTGGAGCTTGGTGGGCTGCAACATTTCCAAGACTTATCTATTTCCTGTATACTCAAATATGAAGATCTTCCTATGATAATTCCTGCCCTTCTCCCCGTCCACCTTTCTGTGTTCCAGCATGTTATTAAATATAATATAAAATGAATATTAAAAAAAATGATTTTCTATATGCAGCATTAAATGTTGATTAATTTTACAGAAAGTAAATTCTGTAGGGATTATTAGATAAGCAAGCTGAGTGGTGGGCCCAGATAGTTTGACATGCTTGATACTGTTCCCAGAGCAGCTTTCTGGGAAACCTAAAACAAAAACTATCTTAGGTACCATTTGCAGTATTGAACCAAAGGATAAGTGGCTCTAAGCCATAATGTTTCTTCCCTGAAACGCTAGTTCACTTTGGATTCTGTGGGAACTGCATTTACTGGATGTGAGTGGGAGACAAGTGTTGTGGACTTGATCATGAATGGTATCGTACTGATCTAAATGGACCATGCCCAGTTTAAGTATTAGACTTAAAGTCCATTCTCCCTCAAAAAGTTTTTTAGATGTAAAAGGGTTTAGAAGAGACAGAAAAAGATGGAAAATCTCTCCAATGATGCAGAAACAAGTTAAAACATTGCCATGCTTTTATTGTTTTATGTTACTTCCTGCCACCTTGATCCCCATACCAGTAATATTTCTGTCCTGGTGTCACAGGAACAGAAGTAAGGTTAAATCTCCCCAATTAAGTACAGGCAGCAATAAATACTTGACAGAAGTTCTAAACCTTCCCACTTCTTTACAAATATGCTTCTATTTTTCCCCTAACTTGCAAAAAGAATAATGATAATGTGTTTTCATGAGATAGAAGATGAGCGTGAATTAGTAAATTGTACTGTTGGACAATAGTTTAAGAAAATAAGAGCAATTAGTGACCTTGGTTCCCAAAATACGTATTACGGTGAAGAGAATCAACTTGAGGACCCCTGACGTGCACTGTCTGTATTCTAGATTACCCAAGGAAGTCTTGACACATACAGAGATAATGCTGGAACATTCCTTGGGCCAGATTGTGAGGTGACAGAATGGGGGCAGAGTTACTAGGTTAACTAAGCTGTGAGAGGGTGCTAGGAATGAGTCATACTGAAATAGTAATATGTGATTTAATTATTGCTGAAGAAAGCAGAGGCAGCACAAATCATGAGCAGAAAGCCAATCAGGTTTTTCCCACTTCATACCCAATGTTTATTATTAGTTACAGGTCCATTACACCAATCAGGAGAATCAGTTTGAAGAATGCTAGACCTATGTGACTGGTGTTGTGCCCTATGGATGGTGGTCATGGATGGCACAGATCTAAATGGACCAGACCTAAATTAATTTTAAGACCTAAATTACAGTTGCTTTCTTTTTTAATTTGATGGGATGGATTACAACATGTACAGTACATGGAAATGCAACTAAATGGCAAATTGTGAGGCTGCTCAAGATAAGCTTTAAGCAACTGAAACTGTGGTAAATATTAAATATGAATTTACAGTTTGGCCATCTCATAAAATAAGCAAATAGGCAAAAATTATCTTTTGATATGGTAATGTATGAAAATGCAACTCAAGGTTCTACGTTTGATTCCACTTATTCCTTCCATAACTCAGAGTGTTGTAAGTACCATGTTACTGTAGCAGTGATGCTCATGCAGGGACCCCTAAGTGCCAGTGAAATACTGTTATAACGAAGTTCACATTAAATACAGTATTTATGAGAGATCTCCCACAGGACAGTTTAAGGTTACAATACCTCTCAGACAAGTTTCAAAAAATGTATTATTATTATTATTATTATTATTATTATGCAGGATTTTATAGCACCTATAGTTTGGGCACAATTTACAATAAAAAAAAGGGAGACAGTATAGTTAGCATACAGTTTAAGACAATAGGGTAAGGAGGGTCCTGCTCATGAAAGCATACAACCTAAAAAGGAGGGGCAAGTGTGGGGTTGAGTTCATGGAGAAAGTAAAAATTCAGTTGTTAGGTAGAAGCAGGATAGACATTCCTGAAATGATTGCCTAAAGGTAAACATAATTTTTAGTTGCTATGTAGATGTGGGATAGGCTTCCATGAAGAGATAGCCTAAAGTTTTCAGGAATCGCCTAAAGGTGGACAGCGTAGGAGATAGATGGGTAGATTGTAGTAGGGAGTTCCAGAGGATGGGAGATGATTTGGAGAAGTTCTGTTGGTAAACATTGGAGTAGGTGACAAGTGAGCCAGAGAACAGGAGGTCTTGAGAGGAGTGAAGAGGATGGTTTGGGTGATATTTTGAGATGAGGCTGGTGATGTAGCTCGGGCAGATTTGTGGATGGCTTTGTATGTAATTGTTAGTATTTTGACTTGTATTCGTTGGGTGAGCAGAAACTAGTAGAGGGATTGACAGAGAGGTGTGGTAGACACTGAGCGGTTGTAAGGTAAATGAATCTGGTGGCAGCACTCATACTGAAGGGGGAATAGCCTATTTAAAGGTAGGTCAATGAGGCGTTGCAATTTTCAATGGGAGAGATAACTCATATGTCAGTAAGCAAACTAGTGATCTACAAGGAAACTGAAGGGGTGAACTGAGGAGTAGAGAGATAGATATGGGTGTTGTATGCATAAAGATTGTATTGGAAGTTATGGAAGTTATGAACTGAGCAAAGGAGGAAGAGTAGATAGCAAATATAAGGGGTCAGGGTACAGAGCCTTGAGACCTTGAGAAAGTGTGGGAGGAGAGGAGGAGTTGTAGATGACACTGATGGAGCACTTAGATAGGTAGAATAAGAAAAGATCAGATTCTTGGAGCCCAGGGGAGTGTGTTTTTTGAGAACTGTATCAAAGGCAGCAGAAAGGTCTAGGACTATAAATATAGAATAGCAGCCTTTGGTTTTAGCAGTTAGCAAGTCGTAAGTGAGTTTTAGGAGTGCAGTTTCTGTGGAGTGCAGTGCGCGAACGTCAGACTGTAAAGGGTCAGGAAGGTTGTTATCAGTGCGATAGCAGCTCAGATAGTTGTAGACTAGGTGTTCTAGAAGTGTGGAGAAAAACAGGAGCAAGGACATAGTTCAGACTGGTGGGGTCGAGCAAGGGCTTTAATAAGTGTATGTTTTAGAGGGGAGAGGAAGATACCAGTAGAGTGACAAAGAGATTTAAGATGTGAGTTAGAGAGCGTAGAACAGAGCATGAGAATGACCGGAGTACTTGTGAGGGAACAGAGTGGTTATGTGGGCTTCTCATGCTAAGCCATTTTGCATTGAATGTTACCCAAGCCATTAATAAATATGTACTAACTAGAGTCTGATTCTACTGTTAATTACATACATGCTTCATGAGCATCTTTAGTTACTATATTACCCCTGCGTTCCTGCAATTTGCACCATTGCCTTTGCTACCTTCCCTTACTGACAGCACTAGTTTTAGGGTGCCCGGAAAGACAGGGTCATACCGAATGAATAGTAACTGTGAAAGAATGGGGACTGGAAAAAAATGTTATGAGCTTTTGGGGGGCTCAAGGGCTGCAAACATCTGAGCTTTTGTTACATTTGTAGTGTGACTCAGTCCTGCTTCCAGCATCTGCAGGCTGTAATTCACTCTTATTTAATTTATGGCTGGACACAGGTGTGCTGAATCACCGCTACTCCTCATATCTTTCTCTGTAATATAAACTAAATGAAAGAGCCAACAAGGTGGACGAGACTACCTTATAATTGAAACATGTGATAGAAAGACCTGGAAAGGTCAACAGATCTCATTGTTGGATTTCTTGATGCATTAAGGATAACATTGTTATTTTATACTCTAACTTTGTAATAATATATTGATCTAAAGAGGTGACAAATCTGGTAAAAGTCATAACTACTGTCACAGTAATGCATATGACTGCTACAGGGCCCCTCAGAACAAGGATTCTGAAAGAAAAGGTATTCTTTAAAGCAAGGGGTTGACAACCAGTCAAACACTGTTTACCCATTGATTGCAGTCATCTGACATGTACTGTACATTGCGCCCCTGCCGTGCTGCCAGCTCCTGACTTTACTCACTGTCTCTCAGATCAAAGCAATAGTACTATGGCCAGACCTTGGGATTAACAAAGCCAGCACCATTCAGCGAGCAGCGTGTGGCAAGGCCCTGCCCAGCTAATGCTGCCAAATCATTAGACTGCATTCTGCGTTCATGCTACTGACTTCTGAACTCAGCATTAGTTACTCCTGACCCCTGCACTCTGCCTTACATACTACTAACTTCTGAACTCTGCATTAGTTACTCCTGACCCCTGCACTATGCGTTACATTCTACTGACTTCTGAACTCTGCAGTAGTTACTCCTGACCCCTGCACTCTGCGTTCATACTACTGACTTCTGAACTCTGCATTAGTTACTCCTGACCCCTGCACTCTGTGTTCATACTTCTGATTTTTTAACTCTGCACTACTTACTATTGATCTCTGAACTCTGCTTTAGATACTACTGACCTCTAAACATTGCATTATTTACTCCTGGCCAGTGCACTCTGTGATACTGCATACTGACTTTTGAACTCTGCTATACTTATTCCTGACACCTGCATTACTTACAACTGACCTCTGAACACTGCGTTACTTAATACTATCCCCTCAACTCTGCGATACTTACTACTGACCCAGCAAACTCTTCAAACCTTCCATACTTTTAAATGGAGCCTTGCCAGGTTATCTCTTTAGTGTGCTGCACCCTGGTGATCTATTCAGTGTTATACAGGTAGATCTTCACTTCTCCATGGTTGCTTACCTCTGCTTTAAAGAGCCCTGTGTTGACCTTCATAAAGATTTAACCTGGCACTGTATACTTTAGGAGCATTTTAAGCAGAACTCCAAGAATTGTAGATCACTGTTGGTATTTGTTTTTTATTTAACCCCCTATACTTACTTTTTTTCTAGAAGTGTTCTTACCAGCCCGTGATGTCATCCCTGGCTTCTTCTCCTTCTTCCGTTGTGGGCGGGCATTCTTTCAGGACTGATGTGTGAGCATGGCTCAGTCCTGGAGTACTGTGAGCCCAGCCTGTGGGATGAGGCACACCCTAGGGGGGGGGGATGTAAACAACAGGCTGGGTTCACAGGAATTGGGCAAAATGACACAGAAGAGGGAATACTAAAATACATAAACAGACAGAATCTGGAGCAGTTGCCTATAGTAACCAATTAGCTTCTCTCTTCAGTTTGTTCAGTTAAGCTTTGAAACTTAAATTGAGAAGCTGATTGTTTGCCATGGACAACTACTCCAGTTTTTATGAATTCCCCCAGTCGTGTTCTTCCTGAACAGAACTGTCAGCAAAGGAATGATGAGCAAGTGAAAGACAGCCCTGGAGAGTGTTTATAAAAATTAGGAATTTGTTAACATGTGGGTTGGAAAACAGTAAAAAATAGAAAATATTTTTCCACTTTAACTGTCACTTAAAAAATATTCCTAATCTAATGTATGTCATCTTAGCATCCCAATTCTAATTAGTCTTTATGTTACATATGGGTTTAATAAAACTAGTACTTAACCAGATGTGCACTGGCTGTGAAAGCAACATGCTTCTAAATGCCCAACTACTCATCAAGTGCTGCTCTGAGAATTCTGAGCCTACAGTATTAGCACCAGTTAGAATGAATGAACTCTGCACTGCATTCAGTGCCTTTAAAGGGCCACTTACCTTAAACTGATGAAAAAAAAATACTATCTGAAAACCTCATCGGATGAGATTCCCTTGCTCATCCATCATTGTGCCCATGATACAGAAGGATGATTGATTCTAAAACAAGCTAAATATTAAAGCTTTGTGCATCTTAAAATACTTGACTGTAGAACAGTGTTGTATTGTGTTAGCCATCAATCAGTTTACAAAGTTTGGGGTTTAAGTTCAGTTATTAAAGTCTATGAAAGATGCAGACTTTCACCCTGAAATCTTGAATAACTTAAGTTAGCCAATAAAGGGTATTACTAACACTCCAAACATAATACTTGACTAAAATACAATTCCATTGTTTCTTTATAGTGTTATCACTTATAAAGAGGAAGTGATTGCTATAGAAATAGTAGTAGTGTCATTATTATTACTATTATGAATATTATGATTGTTGTTAATATTATTATTAGTGGTAGTATCATTATTATTACTATTAATAATATTATGATTGTTGTTAATATTATTATTAGTGGTAGTATCATTATTATTACTATTATGAATATTATGATTGTTGTTAATATTATTATTAGTGGTAGTATCATTATTATTACTATTAATAATATTATGATTGTTGTTAATATTATTATTAGCGGTAGTATCATTATTATTACTATTATGAATATTAAGGTTGTTGTTAATATTATTAGTAGTAGTAGTATCATTATTATTACTATTATCAATGTTATTATGATTGTTGTTCATATTATTAGTAGTAGTAGTGTCATTATTATTACTATTATCAATATTAGTAGTAGCAGTATCATCATTATTATTATTACAATTATTTCCTGCATAGTGCAATCACTTAGAGGTCTCCTTTCATGCCAGACAAGTACTTTCCTTATCAGAAGATGAATAATGTAACACAAACATCCAATGCCTGTCAGTGACCCAGGATAGTGATACATCTGTAGAATGCCCTGGTCATGCAACCCCTTCTCTAGATCCCATTGAATGCTCCCAGTGCTGGCAGTGGTGTGGCAGTGATGATGAGTGCAGTGTGGTGTATATGAGGCTGTAGTGTGGTCTGTGTGATGTACACTCACCGCAGACTCGGTGTTACTGATGAACCCCTGCAGGAGGAGAAGCAGTCCAGCCAACAGTGCCCAGTTCATGGTCCTTCGCCGGGGATGTCCTCTGCACTCACATACACAATGCGATCACTTCAGCTTGTATCCTTCTTATTGTGCCAGAGTGCGATCTGCCACCATCTCCTCAATGTTCCCTGAAGCAAAAGCTGAACATGAAGTGAGCTTTGAAGAAAGTTTTGCAGTCTGATGGTGCTTGACACTCCACCCACTAAACACCCCCCACCCAGCACACACACACACACAGAGGATCGTCAATGAAGCTCAATCCGTCCTGATTGCCTGTGCAGTGCACAAGTCCCCAGCACCCGGACTGGGCACACATAGGTGACAGATCAGACCTGGATATATTGGCATGAGAGGTGCACGCTGCGGATGGTGAGTGACAGATCGGGGACACAGAGGGCTCAGGGATGGCTGCTCATATGTTCTATGGAATGACTATTACTGGGAGGGTTTTCCTTGTCTCTGATCTGGGGTTATACTGGTTACACATTGTATGGATCACTGCTATACTAGGCAGTGCAAGAGATCAGAAGTGCTGATATGATGCTGAGAAGCTGTCACCTTTCTATGTGCTGGGAATGATGTTGCCAGTGCAGTGACACCACTCTGCCAGGACATTTAATATGAACTGGTCCTGCTGCCTGCTGGCATCCCCCTCTATGTGATTTACATTTTTGAGCTGGATTCAGAGAAGTCAAATTACTGCTATCTGCTGAGTACCCTGGAAATATCACATTAAGCTCCCCATACACCTTAGGCTGACCATACACTGTACAACCTGATTGTACAATCTCCTTTAGATCTGCCAACAACTATGTAGTGCTAGAGCCTGTCTGATTGGATACCAACCGACTGGGTTGTTTAAATTTGTCCTCATATTACATAGTTTTGGTAAATCTAAAAGAGATCTGATTGTCTAATGTATGACCACCTTTACAGTTTGATTATGTATCTCCTTTAGGTCTACTAGCAGTATGAGGGTCTGCCTGATTGGATACAGATTTATTGTATAGATTAGGTAGGCGCTCATATTTATAGATTTGGTAAATCTAAAGTACAAAGATTGTATGGTTAGACTGGTGACCCTTACCCTCCATTTACACTTGTACGTCTGCATTTATATGTATTTTGTTGTGCATTTTTCACTTTTTATGTGTTTTGCATTTAGCCAATGATGGTGAAATAAAGCATAGATTACTAGGGGGTGGGGGCTTGTTGTCATGCCCTAAAATGTATGAAAATGTAGTAACGTGTACTGTTCATGTCCTCCCCTTGAAGTCTGTGGGGCTAAAATGCATCATGTTGACCAAAAGAAACGTTTGCACCATTATCCAAGCCGCAAGGAAGTGTGTTGCATAGGTGTGACCGGGCTAGACAGAGAATAGTGGGATTTTGGGCATTGATCGTTGTTTTTCCTGATGGCCAAAGCTCTTCAAATGGCACAGATGTGAACGGGGACCGTGGCTGAAATCGGGCTCCCTCCTCTATACATAATGCTTTGGACAGCTACCCTTTATTCTATTTCTTGTTATCCAGTTTTCACACACAGCATTAGAAATGTATAGCCAAACTATTCATTTAGCGTTGGTCTTTATTGTTGTCGGTGATATCTTCTCACTTCCTGAGTGGTCACTGGGACAGGAAGTGATGGGAATATTTACAATGAAAACATTGACAGAATAAGGGTGAGGAGAGGTGCAGCTTTTTTTATTGCTAACGTTGGCTCTGTTGGGCTGGGATTCCCTTTGCCCAGCTTGGGGTAACATTATTGTTTTTTTTATAAAGCAGGAAAGAGTTAGGCCTCATTCATGCTGGCAGTGTCAAACATGCGTTTGTATGCGTTTAGAGGACATTTCTAAATACATATAAATGCATGGCATTACTTTTTAATGGTATAATTCAAACTGAGCAGTTACCTGAGTTTAGGTATGTTCAGTATAACTGCGTTTTACACAATTCTGTGTGTCCAAGCTCTGATTAGAAACTCTAAACATAGCTACATGCATGTAAACTTGGCTAAACACACTTAAATGCATGTACATCTAAACATAGAAAAAAGTGATTTGGAAAATATACAGGTTGTTTATACTTAGAAAAGGTAAATGCAGGAGTGCCGGTGTGAATGTAGCCTTAGGTCACTTTAGGTCCAAATCTGTGGATAATCAAAGCTGCAATCACAGGTGGTAGCAGACAGCTACGGCTGCTCAGCCTGTACAAAGCAATGACAGGCTGATAGGAGCCACAGCTGTCCGCCGCTATTCACATGTATCCACATATATAGAGGTTACCTGCAACCAAGTGCAGATATCTGACCCTGGATGCAGGCAGATTGCGTCCGGGGCTTTTCATCTGTCCCTAGCCAGGCTCCTATTAGCCTGTAATTTCTTTGTACAGGCTGAGCGGCGGCAGCTGTTCCATGACTCCTGCCGCATGAATCCACTGCCAGACCTTATTAGCCCGGGTGAGTGAGGCCCTAGAGCAGGGGTGGGCAAACTCCAGCCCTCCAGCTGTGGTGACACTACAAATTCCATGACGCATCTGACTCTGGGAGTCATGCCTATGGCTGTAAGAATATTGCAATGCCTCGTGGGATTTGGAGTTGCACAATTGCTGAAGGGCCGGAGTTTGCCCACCTCTGCTCTAGAGACTCTGTCAAGTTTTTGTTGCCATCTGTATCCCTACTGTGGAGATTTCCCATCACTTCTTGTCACCAGCATTTTTTGAAGGGTTACAACCTATGACAGTGTTTTTGTTAATGGTTGTGCTCTCCTGTCCCAGTGACACCCTCCGCCCCGTTTTATATAAGGGCATCACAGGGACAGGAAATGGGAGGAAATCTATCAGACAGAAATAGAAACCCAACAATAATTTTACATTTTCCCTATTCTGTACAAGGCTAAAGAATATTGGCTGGATTTAGGCTTTAAGTGAGAGGTCTCTCCAGATGGCAAAGTACCTGACACATGTTCTAACACTCGTTCTCTTTCTGTCTAAAATTCCACTTTTAAGCAAATGTATTTCAATTTGACCCCAGCAGCAATTATTCCAGCCATGTATAAAAAATAACAATGTATTACATAAAATTAAACTTTAAATATTTTGTTTGTTTCTAGTTAATATGAAGAAATCTGAAACCAGAAAGAGATGCCCATGGTTGCATCCATTATGGAAGCAGAATTTTTTGCCATGGTAAGTACGTTTGTATTCATATGACATATATTAGCCTCAATTTATAAAGCCGAATATATATATTATATATTTTCGTTCCTGTGTGTTATTTGCAAATGTATCATTCAAATTGCTTTTAGGTAATTCATGCAAGGGTTTATCATAAATATCTGCGGAAATTAGCATATATGTTATAGTAATTATTTTTTTGCAATATCTTTTTAGAATGTAAAAGTCAGTTTAATTAAGATTATCACACAGGTTTTTGCCCTAAAGTATTGCTAGCTTCTAGCCCATAGACTATAAAGTGTCTAGTGAGAAGTGAAGAAAAGGAGCCTTTTGAAGTGGTGCTATGTGACAATTTTTGTCTAGGTTAAAAAAAAAGTTATACTCGCCTGATCCTGGCTTGTTCTTAGAACAGTCCTTCCAGCCTCCTCTTCTGCCATCTAAGATCCAGTAAATGATCCCGTTCTATACACAGTGTATAGACATGAGAAAGCTGAGGAAAATTCAAATAGGAGGAGACAGGCTGGATGGACCGCTATGACAGCTGGCCAACTCAGTGCTTCGGGTGAGTATTACTTTGTTATCTTTGACCCTAGGCAAAAACGAGCACTTAACCCTTGCAGTGCGGGGGTAGCCCCATTGCAAGGTTTAATTAAAATGTTCCCTGGAGTTCTTCTTATATCTAAATATTTTGATGTAAAAACTTTAATAAGATAAAATAACAGAGATACAATGTTTATTGTCATCTTCCTGGTACAGGAATAGCAAGTTAGTTACTGATTTTAGCAGAATATATGAAGTCTATGAGAGAATGGGTCATCATATGATTCAGTATGGAATGGCAGGACCCAACTCTTCCTACCTATAGATTAGTTCATCAAGAAGGGTTTATTTATCCCCCTATTACACCACTGGAAGCTTCATAACAATGGATTTCTCAGTTAAACAAGTTTGTTATATTGTATTAGACATTTATGTGGATGGTAGGTGAAGATTAGGATATATTGCGGTCCATAGAAATGAGTGCACTTCCTAATATACTGTATATTCCACCTACAGTCTTTCAGTTTGCTACTGTAATACTTTGATGGTGGTTCTCATTTTAAATATACACGTTTAATTAAATAATATTAGATATTTGAGATTATCTGCTATCAGCCAACCAGTCTGAGCTCGTAATCTGCAACAATCTGTTCATTCTAGTTCTCAACTTCCGATTTTGCATTAGGGTCTCAACTCCCTAACGTTTTCAAACATCCTTTACATAGATGTTCAAAGTGCATTCACTGTCCCAGTAAAATTAAAGCGAATCTGTCAGCCATTTTACTTTTTAAAGTAAGAGACCTGATTGAACACAAATTGCCTGCTATCATGGTTACCTCTACTGTGTAACCTTCTAAAACTTTGTTATTGAGGGCCTCACTTCTCTAACTTGAGGACTAAGTCCACCAATCTCCATTCTGCCCACTGAATGCCCTTTTGAATACTAAGCCACTTTCACTGAACAGTGTGATTTGGGCAAGATTTAGTCCTAATGTCAAGTAAAATGAGCCATTTTGGAGCAAAATGAAACCAGGATCAAAGGGGCACACAAAGATTTGTTTTCCATTAACAAAGGTAAGGTGCTTGCTTTCAGAAACAACCTTTTTTTTCAAAAGGTTCACTTCAAAGTAAACATGCCACCTGACTATGCAGGGCTTTGCTGTAATGTACTCTCTCTAACAGCACATACTTACCTTTCCTTCACCAACCAAACAACATAGCACTTCAAGCTATGGAGTGCATGTGATTCCCTCTAGGGCAGTCACCAAGCTACAACATAAGCAACATGCGGTTAACATTTCAAATACAAATGGCTTGCTTTGGAAGTTGAAGAAAACCAGTCACATGACATCATGTAAAATGGCTGTCCTCCTATCCAAGAGGGTTCTCTACAGCATTATGCAGAGAACACTATGAAGGACCCCATAGGCTCCACACTGCAATGCATTTTCTAAATTAAACTTAAAATGCAGGCTCAGTCTGGAGTACTTCCTGCAACGTTGAGCAGAGAGTTATATCCGCTCTCTATCATGTTCCAGTGTGGGGTTGAATCTGATTAGCTGCTATTTGCTATTTGACTTTTTAAAACCTACGCTAGAAAATGACAGCTGGAGAATGGAAATGTGGATCTTCTTAAATACTGCATAGCTCTATAGAGCGCTCCTTTTTCAGACACTTATATAATGAACCTCAATGTATTCTAAATAGAATATCACTATTAAACCATTCTTACTTTACCTGTTTTATAGTTCTGTTTAATATTTTTGAAAATAAATGTAGCACTGCTTCCCACAATGCATAGGATGACCTTTCAGTATATAGTACACCACTCCTTGCAGCTATATGTACTATGCATGTTTCTTCAGTTCAGGTCACCCATGCAATAAATGTCATCGACTCTGGAAAACCACATCCTGATGGTAGGAGGTTGAACTGTAAGAGATTTTAATTTACTTAATTGAGAGAAGTTTGAAATGTTTACATTTGCTAAATTGTGTTTTTCCTTTTTGTTTTTCACTGTGTATTCGTATTGGAGAGATTTTCCTGCCCGGACAGGAAAAGAGTTTCCTGCTGTATCCAAAATGAAATTTTGGAAATTAAAATTGGGTTTTAAGTCATACACAAGACCCTGTGTTTTAAGCAGTTGTTTTTGGTTTCATTTGATTTATATTTATTAATGATTTTTTTGCTTGAATATTGCGAAATAAAAAAACATTCTAATTTGCTTATTTCTTTATTTAGGGTTCTGCTGTTGGTTGTGCTGGTAATGGGGGTTCCAAAAAGTGCTGACGCTGTGAGTATATATTGTTTTTAATCATGAATTCAGCAGCATTACAAAATAAGAAATATGTATTTTAGGTTTTAACAACAAACACAAAATATACTTTTGTATAAAAATACACTTTTTTGCTATATATCTTGAACAGTGGTGACCGCAACTAATTGTATCCTGGGAATATTATTCAATCTGTCACATTTTGTTTGAGGTTTGACAGCAAGTATATGATCTATGACTGTGCAGTATAATTGATAATTGCACATGTGTGATTAATGACTACACTTGTAAGCTCAGCCAAAGTTTCTAAGTTGCCTATCTACTTACCTGTAATTTTTGTGTTAAGTTACCATTTATGTGGCTGTACTGTCAAGTCTGCTAGATACTTTACAATATTTATTTAAATGTCTGTTAAAACTGAGGGATCAAATGTTTCCTAGTGAGCTGTATTTCCAGGGTGTGGTAAAATCCCATGATACTATGTAATTGTGAGTACATTTGTGCTGTAACTCAGAATGTGAGGGATGGTTTACATTTTAAAGGAGTTTTTCATTGACTGTAAAACCCATAATCAGAATGTAACCATGGATGGCACCTTTTTGAACATATTTGAAAAATAGGTTGAAAATGTGTTAGCATTTGGCGTCTTCAAATAAATGTCACCAGTCCTAACAGGTAAACTAATCTGTACTGCTCCAGATGGGTCCATGCTCATGGGCAGCACATAGCCTAATACATATTCAGCTTATCACTGTATTTTATATTCCAACCAGAAGATGGATGATGGCAACAATGGAGCATGCGTTGCATCAATCTTTTTATTGCCCTTACTTAAGATCACTGGAATAGGAGGCAGAGTATGTGTTAAACTGGGTGGGCTGCACTCAGTGGGAGGGGGTGGTGAGTCTTTAAAGGTCAAACGGGGTCCATACAGAAAGCTACAGTTTTCTAAGGCATTTCACACTAATTAGCTCTTACCCATAGAGTTGCTGTATGAATAGATTCTGATTAGCTTGAAATGGAAGATAAATTTGTAGCTTTCTGTATGTACCCTGTTTTAGTGCATTACAAAGATGGCAACATATGCATTGGATGATGTGTTAAAAAGTAAAGGTTTGTGTTTTTATTCACTTGCACTCCTCCCTACCACGGTTGGCACCGTGTACAACTCCAAGGTAAAGATAGAGACAAAATCCTGATTCAATTTATTATAACGTTGTCACTATTTGTCATGAAAAGCCAACGTTCGGGGGTCCTTCAGGGTCCCTTCCTCAGGGCGACAAAGTCTGTTGCACTGCAAGGTACCAAGCTCTGGCAGAACTAGTAACACTGTGTTGAGATAATAAATATAGGGATAGAAGATCTGTTGCATTTCAAGAAGCTTTTCCATTCTGATTTGTCTTTTTCATCAGCTTAAAGGCTATTTTTTATGAAATTTTATGACATCACCATATAATACTGTGCTGTGCCTATGTGGAAGGTATCAAGCATTGCCAGAACTAAAAACACTGTATTGAGATCATAAATATAGGGAAACAAAATGTATAGTTTGCATGGGACTCCTAAAGATACTGTCTAAGAGAAGCCATGTTGGTAATGGGTGCTGTCATTCTTGAGTAGTCTTCTGTAGATTATTAACATTTTAGGAAAATTCTAGCAGTCACAAAAGTATTGGGCCAAGGCCAATTTAAAACTGCAGCTGTGTAATCTGGATTGATTTTAGAGTACTGAGAGGAAATTGTTTAACTCAAGAAAGGTTCTCTAGGCTCTTTGGGGCATTCTAGTAACTTTAGCACGTAGACTGTGTTTACAGAGATAAGTGGGAACCTAATTTGTTTCATAAAAGAGAGACAATACTGTCCTAGCAAGCGGCTATGAAGTATGTCAAAAGATTTTTAAGTGTACTGGTGATGAATTCCTGGAACACAGTTGGAGTGCTGTACAGTCCAAACTAAGAGTGACTAGTGATAATGGTTGTTAGTAGTTGTGCTGAAAACAAAAAAAGTTAAAAAAAACTTGACTAATCTACCTAAGTGACTATTAATAAAAGTTGGGAGAATAATAGAATTTAATTTTAATTGCTCAGTCACTGTGCTTGCAGTATTTTATCTAGTAGGATCACCTGCACATAGGCTCTTTTGAACCTGTAATTTGGATTAGATCTTACATAATCAGAATTAGGGATGCACGATACCGGTTTTTCGGTATCGAGTACGAGTACCAATATTTTTTTTTCCGGTACCCGCCAATACGGTTACTGGAAGTCCCATTAAGGAAGCTAGTCGGCGTGTAATGACTCGCCACCTGGCTTCCTGATTAGCAGGGAAGCTGTCTCCATTAATGGAGCCGGCATTCTGGCCAATCAGGAAGTCGGGGGGTCGGTAATGACTCGTGCCTGGCTTCCTGATTGGCCAGCTTCTTGACTAATTAGGAAGCCAGGTGGCGAGTCATTACATGGCACCCGGTTTCCTGATTGGCCATTAAGCCAGCTTTCTGGCCAATCAGGTAGCTGGGGGGCGGCTAATGACTCGCCGTCCAACTTCCTGATTGGCCGGCTTCCCGACCAATCAGGAAGCTAGGCGGCGAGTCATTACACACTGCCCGGCTTCCTGATGGGTCGGGAAGGCGGCTCCATGCTCCATCGTCACTTGGTGACGTATAATGACTCTCTGCCTGGCTTCCTGATACCGGAAGTTTGGGTAATGTGCTAGGCATCGGAGCATTTGGGCGAGTATGAGTAGCCGCCCAAATACGCGGTATCGGCACTGATACTAGTATCGTAATAGGTGCGTCCCTAATCCTTGGTATCGGCACCGATACTGATACTAGTATCAGTATAGGTGCATGTGTATCCCATAAGAATAGCTTTCAACTTCAACATATAATGGGGGGAATTTATCAAAACTGGAGCAGAAGAATCTGGAGCAGTTGCCTATGGCAACCAATAAGCTTCTCTCTTCAGTTTGCTCAGCTAAGATTTGAAAATGAAAGAGAGAAGCTGATTTGTTGCAGTGCAAATCTGCTCCAGATTTTGTCTGCTCCAGTTTTGATAAATGTTCTTCAGTTAACCAGAGTAATTTACCAGCCCTTTCATTTTATGCAGAATGTTAAAATATATTAAACACTATAATCAATTTCTTCAAATTATGGAATGTATTTATTGAAATACCAGAGTCATGAGCTCATACATGTAAACTGAATTATAAATCTTTTCAGCATTAGGTTTCTCCACTTTCCCAACATAAAGCTTGTTTATGACAGTAATAAAACATCACGGGTCAGTGAGGGGAGTCACATTAATGGAGATGGGGTACACATGTGCATCAAGGCTGCTTTAAAACATCCATATGTTACCTGCAGTACATCTGTCAAACCTTTAGGGAACAGAAATAATTGAGTCTGGGAATCTGAGGAATGATTGTTTATGTAGACAAGAAATATCAAACAGCTACAAACGTTTGCTGCACTTTTACTACGGTATGGGCTGCTATTTGACCTAGGGCCATTTCACACCTATGCATATGCAACAAAGCGTATCTAAACCCAAAAACAAAAAATCATTTATTGCAGTTTACCAGTTCTTAGATGAGGTGTCTGCAATTGTTATCTTTTTGGGTTGTTTTTTGTTTTGTTTTTTTTTACCTGGTAATCCTGTAAATAACACACTTGTCACTCAGTAACAACCTTTTATCTTACCCTGTATCTATGGAGCAAGCTATTGTTGTCACCCAGGCTGGACTTCAAACATGTCTCCCTTTGTTCATCTCCATTATACTAGGGCTAATGGAATACGTAGTTTATGAAAGAAAAGTAAGGTTGTAAGTGCTTTTCTGTTAAGGTCCTGGGCAGGGCCGGACTGGCCATCGGACATACCGGGCAATTTCCCGGTGGGCCAGGCCGAACACAAGCAGCCTAATGGTCGGCCCGTCTCGGCCCGCTATGCCAGAAGCTGCTGGCCGCAGAAGGGTGCGGGGGCGGGGAGTTGGTTCCGTCGGATGAGCTGTGGAGGGGTCCCCACAGCTGCGACCCGTCCTGTCAGCTCTCTCTCTCTGTCTCCTCTCGGCCGTTGCAGCTACAAATTGATTCGCCTGTGTCAGGTCCCGTGCAGCTGCCTTCTGGGGAACCACGCGGCGCCTTCTTACAGGGCTTCCGCCGGCTGCCCATCTTCCCCTCCTGAGACCCTTTGCCCGAGACTTCAGGCTGGTACCCCGGAGCAGAGCGGCAGCACAGAGTATTACCAAATGCATATACTATTATTCTGCATTGCTGTATAATGTATTGCAGAGATGTTTAGTCCTCTATAGCTGATGGTATTATTCTGCATTAGAGTGTAAGCTCCTCTGTACAGAGACTGATGTGACTGACTATAGCAATATGTCTGTGAAGGTTCTCATTCATCCAGGTCATGGTATATCTGTAAAAAATAAGTCAAGGCAACTGGACTTGCTGTATTTTTCTTGAAGACATTTCACTGGTCATTCAGCAGCTTTCTCAATTCAGAAATCTGAATTGAGAAAGATAGTCGGATGACCAATGAAACGTCTTCAAGAAAAATACAGCAAGTCCAGTTGCCTTGACTTTTTCTTTACAGATATACTCTATAGCAAGCATTGTATATTGTTGCAAGGTTTGTGTATTGGTTGTAGCAAGGCCTGTGTGTCAGCTGTAGCCCTCCTGTATTTACTGGTGGCCGGCCCTGCCCCTTAATTGCGTTTCTGTGGTTGGCTCTGCCCCTGTTGTGAGGGGTGTGGCCTGTCAGTGGTCACGTGATTGGGCTTCTCAGTCTAAAATGCCTGGGCCTATTTTTTGTCCCAGTCCGGCCCTGGTCCTGAGAAGTGACAAAGACACTGCATTTCTAGCTAGTTCAACAGCTATTTTCTGCACATGCTGAGAATTTACTTAGCGGGAGGGGGGGAATGAAAACTAGCGCAGCCACCTCATTAAGAACATGTAAGCTGGAATATTCAATTTTTGTTTTTAGATTTAGTTAACCTTAACATGCATTTTGCTTACTGCATTTACAGATTTATGGATTTTGTTTTGTTTATTCATTATGTAGTGTGTGATAGAATAAATTTTTTTCAATATACAGTAAACATTCACAAACTGCACGATACATGTGTTTTTGTGCATTTAACATTCATAATGCTTAATGCTCGTAAATGCACAAAATGCAAAATGTCCTGTTTATGAAAGCATACTAAGCTGCAGCAAATAGGAGTAAACATGCCGCAGGTTATACAACCTATGGGTTCATTCCCCAAATGAGGGCACCTGGTGTCGCTGATCTTTACTGTTGTTGCGTATTACTATAGTAACATGGTGATGGAAAAGACTCTTTCTGCCACCGCACTTCATTACATAGGGGTCTATTCACGAAGCTGCCGAAGGATCTGGCCGTAGCTTCGGCCGATCCTTCATAGGCAGGGACAGTAGACAATGCAGACCAGTTCCTTACCATGATGTAATAATGACACACCCAAACCCTATGTCCTTATTTCATCCTTGGCATGTGTAGTAGACAACACAGAACTGCATGTGCCTTTTACTAAAGGGGTTATTCACAAAAGTTTGGAGAAGGCGGGAGAAGTGACCAATGTAGGACAACATAGCTGATTTGGAAAGTGAGCTGAATTGGAGAATTTTTCCAAATCAGCTATGTTGTTCTAGATTGTTCACTCTTCTGCCTTCTCCAAACCCTTTTGTGAATTACCCTGAAAATATTGAGACTTTTATAGTAGACAGATCTGGGAGATCACTGTAGTACAGGCACCATTGTTCCATTGCAGCCAAAGGCTAGTGACATCAGTAAGCTAGGCGGGACTGGATAGAGAGCCACTCACTGCACAGCTGTCAGTCCATCTAACACAGCCACCCGTCCCACCGCAAAGTACACAGCCCAGCACTCTGCTGCCTCGGGTGGCATATAGGGTAGGGACAACCCTGCTAAGGGCATTATCAAATGTTTTGACAAGATTTTAGATTTTTCATATGTAAATCTACCAGTGTATGGTCAACTTTAGCATTTAAAGGAAAACTATGAGGTGAGTGAAAATCACTCAACCTCATAGTTCTAGCCGACGTGTGACAATGAAACTGTCACATGTCGGCTCAATAGATCGGGAGGTGAGCGAACACATACTGTCACTCGCTCACTTCTCGATCATGTCCCTGCAGACAGCCGTGACAATATAAAAATGTCACCAGCACACCATAAGTTGAAAAAGCAAAATATTTTATTGCCAATAGCTGTATCTCATTGGCAAGCGCTTTCGGGGCCTCGCAGGGTCCCCTTTATCAGGCATTATGCGCCAGTGGGCGGGACAAGCGGCCACGGCTCTGGATGTTAAGAGCCGCTGTATAGCGTCATGTGGCCGAGGCAACCAGCGCCGATTCGTTACCGGTGCGCTCACGGCCCTGAAACTTGATACCACTCTGCAATTGGTCTTACGATCTCTAACCCAAACAATGTATTTTGCTACCGGGTGAGTCACACTTATATGTGCTTTTGGGAGTCACTGATGGCCTAATAGATATGTCTGGTATTTACATCATTCTGCACAAGTCCTTTTTCAAATACCTAACGGCAGGTGTGACGTCATACCGACGCCCTAGGTGGATGGCAGTTGTTTCACAGCACTCAGTTGATTGGTATGTCTAGGTATATATTGTTGTAATGTCTTTCACTTCACTGTTATCTCTAAGCCTGATGAAGGGGGCCCTGTGAGGCCCCCGAAAGCGCTTGCCAATGAGATACAGCTATTGGCAATACAAAATATTTTGCTTTTTCAACTTATGGTGTGCTGGTGACATTTTTCTATTGTTCATGTGTGGCGGTGCCATCCTAGTCATTTCGAGCACCCATCCTCATCAAGTGGGAATCCCGGTAAGGAGTGCGGTATGGTTCCTGTTTCTGTTTATACTGAGCTTTGGGTCACGGGAGGATGCTAGTTTATGTCCTCCCATGACCCTTAAGAGAACTATGGGGAAAAACACTTGCCCCATAGTTCTCTTTTAAGGTCACCATAGGAATCAGACACTCATCATTGCATAGCTTAAACATTGACAGTTTCAGGTGGCTATTGGGCTTTCTATGGTATATCAGTAACTTCAGCAGATAACCTCAGGGTAATGACATAAGGGGAAGCATTGAAGAGGATGAACATTTTCATAGGAGAGGGAGAGAGATAAGATAAATGTGCAAAACAAGTCGTTCTTGTTTATGTACATTTACAGAATTTGAACACATGTAAAATGAGGAAAAAAAGGTTTCCAAAAAGACTGCTGTCCAATGTTTAAAATAGGAGAATAAATAGCTTTGTAAAACCTTCTTTGTTTTCTATATGTTCGGGGTCAGATTGTCATTTATTGTGTTCTTTTTTGTAGATTTGAAAAGTGTAGAGCAGGGTTCAAGCTATGGCCCTCCAGTTGTGGTGAATCTACAAATCATGCATCCCATCATGCATCAGCTTATGGAAGCAATGCATGTGGCTGCAGTTTAATGCCTGTGGCTGCAGTGGGACTTATAGTTCCTCAACAGCTAGAGGGTTGAAGTTTAGCTGCCCCTGGTGTAGGGAATATTTGGAATCGTTGTCAGGGTTTTACTGTTTTTTATCTCCACCGGTTAGATTCATCCTCTCTGTTTCTCTTGGTCACCATTGTAACTGATACAGAAAGTAACTGGGATTTCAAAATGCTATGGTTGTTAACAGGAGGTGAATGGGAACACCCATTCTGATAATAGCTGTCTAAGAGAGGAATTTCCCTAACTTTGGAGAGATTTCCTCTTACTTGCTGTTGCGTCTATAGGACAGGAAGTGAGCAGAAATCTTGCTAATGAGACACAGATATATAGAAAACAGCCTGACAGAGATTCTCACCCTCCCCTACTCTATCCAAAAGGAAAAATAATAAGGTCTAACTAGAGATATACTTTAATGATTACAAACACAGAGCAAATGGAGTTACCTAAGGTAACCGGGACACATCTGCATCTAGTAGTTTATCATTTGCTTTAAATAAGAGGGTGTTAGGGTGGGAAGTGAAATATATTCATCCATAGTTGGGACTGTGGAGTTATAAGATAAGCGCTGCATTTTGTGTTACCAAATAAATAACTTTGGTAGATACGAGTAATCTTTAACCTTTCAGGTCAGTCGGCTAACTTCTGTTTTGTATTAGTGGAGCAGGATTTTGGCAGGTTCTGCAGGCAGGAAGAGTTTCTGTATGAGTTGCACAGATTCTGTCATGAGAAATCCGATATCATATCCTAATTTCAGTTGTCATGTTCCCTGCTACCATGTGAGAGAGATAGTGAACAGGCAAGCCGTCTTGAAAACCTTTCATTCATTGAAATGCTGTCTACAGAATTAATTGATATAAAAGGGGATATGGAAATGTCATGAAAAGTCATGTTTTACTGCAAATAATTATCTGCTTTTTCATTGCATTGGGGAGTCTTCATCCTTATAGTATCCTTGTAACAAAATGTACATGTAAACATGCACTCCATATTTTATACCATGCTTCTCAAATGAAAATGTTATTTTATACCCCATTTAACTAATATTGTTGTAAAAGTTACGTTATTTCAGACCATCCTAATTCAGTTAGTGACAAAGGTATGTGCTATTTATTATGACTTAAACATACTTTTTTGGGGGGCCAGATAATATAAATGTGATAGTAAAGGCATAGTGGTTCATAGGCCTCATAACAGAACCCCTAGCCATTTAAGCCTCCCAGTATGGGGATGCTGCGAGTCCAGAGCAGAATCTGGAAATACCATGTACTTATCATGCTAATTGCCAAAAATTCACCTAAAACTATATTCACTCAAAACTATATACTGTACATAATAAGAATACAGCCATAGTGTCCCTAGTCTAACATCAGCCAGTTGCTGGAAAGTGTTCCCCAAAGATAAAGTAAATAGAAAAGAAGCAATGTCCTGAGTTACTAATTTTCATTTCTCTCTAGCCAATGACTAGGAGGCATTTTGCCAGTGGTGCATGCTGGGGAAGGGAATACATATTTGGGGTGACATTCCAGAAGGGGCCTTTACCTTTCAGGCTTGGCCAGGGGAGTATGCCATCCTGAGTGAGTCTTTGCCTTCTGGGCAGCAGCCAGGAGAGGATGTCTTTTGTCTCCCAGACCTGCTGCCTGGGGAGGATGCACAGGCATTATCCTGTGCCATGGGGCCTGTAGGATTATTTCTCCTGCTGAAGGGTACATCCAGAGAGAGCAGAGCAGGACGATGGCTGCATGTATGGAGCATCTTTGGAAGAGACTTCTGTGCAGAAAATTCAGCGGGAGCAACCCCCTACAGGTAAGGGGGTGCTACAGGTAGCTGCATGCAATTGAGGTAGAGTAATCAGAATACTGCACACCTGTCCATGCTGCCTGCATCTCATTCAAGCTCATGTAAAGCAAATCTGCAAAGTTTTTGCATCTGTATGGCCAGTGGTTGATAAGCAGGTTATAGATGTTTATTGCAGAGATCATGCATATAATGCATATCAATGAATAGCCAGTGGTGTATTTTGGTTTTGTGCTGCCCTAGGCAAGAATAAACTTGGGCACCCCATCCCAATCAACATTAGCCCCACCCTTCCTATTTAAGGCATTTTGTGTAACCTGTCAGTCGCTGGATACAGTGCACATGCTGTATCCAGGTTTGGACAGGTTGCACTATCAACGTAGCGGGAAGGTCTAGTTTTGCCGCTGCAATAGCTACCTTCTTCATTCCTGGCTTGATGGGCTCTCTAGTTCTGCAGCTACAATACCCATTTTCTGCTCTGACAGGCTGGCATTTCTAGTTCTGCAGCTACAATATCCATTCTCTCTTGCTCTGCCATGCTGTGCTAGTCTCTAATTCTGCAGCTACAACACCAATCTTCTGCCTTAATATCCTGTGCCCTCTAGTTCTGCAGTTACCCATCTTCTGCCTTGGGTGCTTTGCTCTGTAGCTGTACCTTTGTCCCGCTCCAGACACATAACCCGGCATGGAGTTCACAGGCTACACTTCCCCGGACTCACCACCATGGAGGTGCCGATGAGCATGATGACTATCTGCATCTCAGCCCCGGCGATCCTCCTGAAGATCCTCCGCCTCCTAAAGTCTGAGATTCGGGTGTTGGTGCCTAGGAAGGTCGGGTGCGGGAACTGCCAGTATATCCGGAGAAGGGCCACACACACCAGTACATTGCACAGCACGGTGACCAGGATGAGAAAGGAGCTGAAGCGGCGTAGGAGTAGACAGCATAGGTGGACACGTTGGTCCTTCAGTCCAATAAGCACCAGGTCCAAGGCACCAGGTTATAATATTTTTGGGGGGTTTTAGATAGCGTATTTTGACGCCCCCACCGTATTTTGACGCCCCTATGACTAGCATTAGAGATCAGCTCATATAGACTGCTGAATGACTCAGAAGAGGGACACACCCTCTTCCTCTCTCCTAGCAGTTAAACCACCAGCTGGCCTAGCCAGCTATACACAGACAATCAACAGACATGCAGGCAAATCCCAGTCCACTGTTGCACCACATACTAAATGTTTATCTGAAAAATAAATATCATCCACACAATTAAAATGAGATGAAATATCCTACATTGTATAATCTTATAAATTGAAGAAAAATTAGTTTGCTAATAAACTGAATCATGGAGCAATGATAAATAACTGTTCTGAAACAGAAGTTTTCACATGTATTCATGGCTTGCGTGGGTGAATGAAACCAGAGTATACTCAAGGGACTGTTTACCAGATTTCTGCCAAACTTGCTTTGATTTTGATCACACACAGATTCTGTTCCCCAGATCTCACTGGAGTCATAGATCATGATAACTGAATGTTCTTTCTACAGATATGCTGTTGACATATATCCACATTATGGTGTGCTTTGATCAAAGAGTTTATATTATTTCAAATGAAGCCCAAACTTAGTGTTGGGTGGATGCATGATAAAGCATATAGTATGCTGGTTAATTATTTTATTGTTGAAGATAAGCATTGAAGATCTATTGGCTGTTGATACAGTCTTCAACACTACCACCACCAAGACAGAACTATAATTGTCCCCTCTGCCAACTCTTCATTTTCCATACCCTGCTACAGAGAAATTTTAAAGCAGCCCTTGGTTATTGTGTTTAGTAAATGCAGTCATAGTGGCTGTGGTTCATGGCAAAAGGGACTCATTTTTCTTAATATCAGTTTTAAAGGGGTAGGGGAGTACACTGGCATATGCTTCTGCTCTCAACATATCAAAAGGTAAATCACACTTAATAAAACTGGTTGAATACAAAAATTAGGTAAGGGAGAGCAATCAATTAAATCACCGGATGTTGAATGCCTGGCGTTTCACTGTATCTTGTGGTTCCTCCCATTGGCTACTTTTGAGTCTACAGAACACAGTAGTGACATAGGGGCCTGTTTTTCCTACTGTGGTATTGCTGATTCTTTTTATAATAATAATAATAATAATAATAGTGGCTTACTATTTCCTTCACATGCTATTTTAGAAACAATAAAAGACTGGAAAATCTTAAAACACTTAGAAAGAATTTCTAGCAAAAATGAAAAAAATCCTAGTTTGGTTGGGACTCAGTGTAGTACCAAGGAGGTGTCCTTGACTTCCACAGTCACCTAGAAAATAGTGAAACAAACAAAAAGATACCTTGCCACACTCCTTACTGGTAAAACCCCAAATTAGATGAGGGGGGGTGCTTGCAGTGACCTGCGGATGGCGCCGCCACACAGTACAAAAATGATTTATGTCACCAGCACACCAAAAATATTGCAGTCCCAAGGGTTCGTTTATTGGAACATCATGTCACCAAAACATAACATTCCAATAAACGAACACTTTAGACTGCAATATTGTTGGTGTGCTGATGACATCAATTCATTTTTGTACTAGAAAATAGTGAAGCCCCTTTGGTCACTGCCCCACCGGTATGTTTTCTTTCACAATCTAACAAGGCACACATCGTCACCCTATATATTTTATATAACTTAATTATTCCTTTAGCTCTTGTTTCTACTCTAATGTCTCAAAAAGTAAGATTACACCAAACAGCCATAATATTATGACCACCTGCCTAATATTGAGTAGATTCCCCTTTTGCTGCCAAAACAGCCCTGACCCATTGAGGCGTGGACTCCACTAGATTTCTGAGAGAATGCTGTGGTATCTGGCACCAAGCCATCAGTTGCAGATCCTTTAAGTCCTTTAAGTTGCGAGGTGGAGCCTCCATGGATTGGACTTGTTTTTCCAGCACATCTCACAGATGCTCAATTGGATTTAGATCTGGAGCATTTGGAGGCCCTCAAACCATACTTGACCCATTTTTGCAATGTGGCAGGATGCATTATCTTGCTGAAATAGGCTACTGCTATCAGGGAATACCATTCCCATGAAGAGGTGCACTTTGTCAGCAACAATGTTTGGCTAGGTAATACATGTCAAAGTAACATCCATTTGAATGATAGGACCCAAGGTTTCCCAGCATAACATTGCCCAAAACATAACATCAGGCCACCTTCTTCCATTGCTCTATGGTCCAGTTCTGATGCTCACATGCCCTTTCTATGTGCTTTTGGCAGTGGATACGGCACCCTGAGCAATATGGGGCTATGCAGCTCCATTCGCAACAAACTGTTTACATACCTTTCTATTGGAACCAGCATTAACATTTTACAGCAATTTGAGCTACAGTAGTTCTTCTATTGGATTGGGCTGCACGGGCCAGTCTTTGTTCCCCACGTGCATCAGACTTGGCCATCCACGACCCTGTCACCGATTCACCGGTTTTCCCTTCATGGATCACTTTTGGTAGGTCATGACTACTGCAGACCACATCCCAAAAGAGCTTCAGCTTTGGAGTTGCTCTGACTCAGTTGTCTAGCCATCACAATTTGGCTCTTGTCAAAGTCTCTCTCAAATACTGCTTCCAATACATAAACGTCAGGGACAAAATGTTTAATTGCTGCCTACTATATCCCACCCACTTCTAGGTGCCAGTGTAAGGATGTAATCAATGTTATTCACTTCACTTATCAGTGGTCATAGTGTTATGGCTGATCGGTGTATATGGAATGTCTGCATCTGTCATTAAAATAATACATTGTGATCCTGCCATTAAAGTCCTTGTTTAGGCACTTCCTGTTTTACAAAGACTTTCTGTTGTAAAGTGACAACATTCTGTCCCTGCTTTGTGCTTCCAATGGATATGACAAGTGTCTGTTTCCACACACATTAGCCAGGAGTGGTCCATTGTTGTCACCATCAGGAAATAAACCCTGGGAAATGCCATACATCCATTGCTGGAGTGCCGCACAGAGATGCAAAGAAATATGAAAAAAAGTTATTTATTTGAAAAATAGTAATTCTTTCTGATGCACAGTGATTTAGCAAATTAAATGTAATTTAGTTAGAGTTTGTATCTATTTTAGCCTTTGCTACTAATTTAGGGACTTCCTGCCTTTATATAGTGCTTTATATAGTGCCATCATGTAAACGATTAATCTTAAAAATAATAATACTTAGAAATCTGGAGTGCAATGAGTGAATTACAGTCGTTTACAGCCGTAGAGAAATGTTCTATTTTTGGTTGGCAGCCGACCATATATCACCAGCAGGTGGTGCTGTAATTGTCATCCCTAATTGCAGTCCTTCTATAAACTACTCAAAAAAGCACTATATTGTTTTATATTATGTTATCACTTACGAGTTAAGCGAACGTATCTAGGAGATCTAATTTGAAAATAAGGCCCTCTGTTTTGCCTTTAGATGCCAACACAGTGGAAACCACACATTTATATAATTTCCATCAAACTCCTAAGCTTGTGCGGTCTGGCTGGAGCAACAAGCCTCCCACAGATTCTGTAAGTGTCAGAGGAACAATAGGATTAGGTTCTGTTTACAGCACACGGTTAAAAGGTACACTAAAAAGAAAGGCAGGCACAGCTTTTGCATTGTAGGTGAATTCACATAACATCTTAATTTTAGGCATTGGGTGGTGAAAAGGTCTCTTTATGATGGGGTATTCCCTGAAAGCATGTGCAGTGATGACTTATCTTTTTTCTTGGATGATAAATATTATGAATACTTACATGGATGGTGTTTATCTTGAACACATCTGTTTTCTGTATTCTCAAATGCATTTTCTAAGAATTCGCAGTGTTGTTGATATATTTAAAGGTATCTCAGCATATAATGAAAACCACATAATGGAAGTGTTACCGTATCTTTTAAACCCCTTGAAGGAACCCAGATTATATGATATAAGCAATAGAAAAAAACAGTATAAAAGGTAGCATATGTTTTCATGTATGCATGCATTCCCATGGCAGTGCACAATAAAACACATTACAATTATCTGTTATTCCTCTTGTAAACAAACACATTCTCATTTAACCTAGGTTGCAAAACATGCCATAGCATTTACATCTTCCCACATTTTTGTTCGAAGTTACTAATTCTTAAATTACATGTTCGTGTTGCAAATTAAACACACATGAAATAATGTGTAAATTTGATGTTATTTCAAATATCATTTAACAGTTGTGAAGACTATAACATTGTCATTATGACACTAGATGAATATCCATATAAAAATGACCTCTGCAGGCATCAATCAGTATGCAAAGGAGCATAACAGGAAGGTGGTAGAGCATCCTGGGCAGGAATTGTGGAAAGGCCCTATAGTCCTTGGTATGCAATGGCAGTGTTTTAAGTAGCAGAAACCTCTCTATTGTTTCCTAGAGTATCACATTTCTTTGTTATGTTAGCTTTACATTTTATAATGGTAAGTTATAACAATTTAATTTGCATCCATAATACATACCGGTATGTTTATCATGTATGTATTATATTGATTGGGTGGCCCAAAAGGCTTGTGTTCACTAATAGAACAAAGTAATTAAGACTTTTAGAAGGGCACAAAACTGCAATCTGGCTTTGCTAAAATCTCTCAAGATAGGCTCAATTCAATAATAAATGTTCCTAAAATATCATTACGAAATGAAAAAAAAAAACAATATTGGCATCACATTTGTCTCCATGACTCATAAATAGAAAAACATTTTCTGGCATACAGTTTCTGTAATTATGATTTTAAGATAGCATTTTTTAGCTAAAGCAGTATGAGACTGAAACTGATATGCAAAATGTCATTTCCTTGTTTATTAAAACACAACCACTCATATTGTTATAATGAAAAAAGACATTGCTATTTATAAATTAATCTTTCAGGACGTGCACAAAATAATGGAAATATCATGTAAAAAAGAAGGTAAAATATGAAGTAAGCATATTACAATTGGAAACACATCTGCAAGTGTAAGGCATGTTAGGGTGATTACCAGTTAGCAGTATATGTCAGATATAAAATTATTGTGTCATCTAGCATTTTAATGTGTGCTAAACACAGACACTGCATCGGCACACTGGAAATTCATATTGAAGCTCAGCAACAGAGATCAACAGCGTCCAAGTCTAACTTCCACAAAAGTACAATTTCCATATATTTCATTCAGCATCCCTGTGGCCTAGTCTATGCAAAAACGGTATGTTGTGAGCGTCATAAATCAGGCTGCTCTTTATAAATCAGTTTTGTTATGGATCTGCGGACAATAGTAAAGATCTGTGACATAATCTAGTATAGGGAGCATAAACCTAGAACTCTGAGAAATGGACAGGTTGGTGGAAAGTCAAAGGATGCTTTTGTCCAACAATGTTCACTGTCATCTTTTAAACATGTTGGGAATATGTAATCGTTTGGCAGTTAGGCCTAATGATTGCTCACATGGTCGAATAATGGCCAAGGAGGACATTTCAAGAGTTGTGGTGCAACCTGTGGAGCAAACACATTTGTCTCATGATCCCATATTCTAGGATGTTAAGACTCCCCAAAACATTGGTGGACAGGTTAAAGAGTGTTTAACAAACAGCAAGATTAAATCAGACACATTTTATGCTAAACTACTATATCTAAGCAACAATTACATTTTTTACGGTTGGTGAAGTTTCGGAATGCAGAGTATAACGTACTTCTCCATATCATTCATCTATTTTTTCTTTTGTTCTTTCAAAATGATGCATAATTATAACTCTGAACCTTCATTGCAGTACTCTAAGAAGCTTTGAAACAATTTTAAAGACAAATGTTTCCTTGTTAGGTTTTGGTATTAACCCCTTCGTGACTGACGATGTACAGTGTATGCCACTGTCATCGGGGCTGTTTAAACAGACTACCGGCGGGACTCTGTTTAAACTTGTAAAGCCGACTGTCGGCTTTACATAGAAGCGATTCTGGCGACTCAGCTGTGGCCAGATCGCTTCTATGGCCCGGTGAAGAGGTGCCTGACACCCGCGCCGTGCTTCCCGGGCTTTGTTGCCCCTCCTACGGGCCCGGGACTGGGTTCTCTGGTGTCGGCTGGGAGCTGGGGAGGAGATGGACGAACCTCCGTTCGTCGATCCCCTCCCCGTTCTATGGGGCCGGGTGCGATGCAGCTTGCATCACTTCCGGTCCCATAGCTGTCAGTGCTGGGCTCCGGAAGCCCAGCTATAAGCTATTGAAGTGCGACCTGCACTTCAATAGCTTATTTGGAGTGTAAAGGTGACACTGGGGGTCTTTTGGACCCCGAGCATCACTTAAAGAGTATAAAGAAAAAATCTGCGCTCTTGGAACCAGCTAAACACTATTAGCCCCAAAGCTGCTATGAGAAAGGAAGAAACCTAGTGTATAAAAAGAAAATAGCACAGCGCTAAGGGTGAACAAATAAATATCAATTCAATAACCAGTGTTAAAGGTGAAAAAATTATTCCTCATGAAGTAGTATATGAAAACGAATAAATATGATTAAATGAACAAATGTGAATAGATAAATAGTATGAAATAAATAATCAAATAAAATGGACGTGATCAAATATACATCTCCAGTAAAAAATGTCAAGTACAAAATTCCCAGTGATGCAACATTGAATCCTAAATAAGAAATTATTCAATCCGTTCAATACAAACACAGTGTAGTAATAAATGTTCAGTGTCAAATGAAAAGTGATACTTTCTAAATCAGTCCCGATAAGGCCTTGTTCACACCAAGCGCGGAGCAGGTGCAGAGCAGTTGCAGACCGGATCAAAACTGCGTCCTATGTATTCCAATGGTATTTTTTGCTCCAGTTCACATCGCAGTGTGCAATTCCAGAGCAGGTCCATGGAACGCACTGAAAGCCCATTTTAAACTAAAAAGAAAAAAATATATATATTTTTTTACCTTAAACGGCCTGGAACGCATCAAAAACGCGGCACAACCCACTGCACTGCGTGTGCTGAAACGCAGTGCAGTGGGTTGTGCTGCGTTTTTGATCCCGAACAAAAGGCCCACGCGAGCACGCGTGTCACCACATAAACACGTGTCGGGTGCGCCTACGTATGAAAACGACGAACACGCTACACATGTTGGGTATCGCCGCGCACGCCGGAGTGAGAGCAATAATTCTAGGGCCATCATTTTTGGATATCTCTAAATTTATGTCCTGTGGGGGCTTTTAAAGTGTTGCCTATGGACTTTTTGGGGTACTGAAGTTTGTCGCCGTTTCATGGACGCACACAATTTTTAACCTGGGCATGTTGGGTATCTATTTACTCGTTGTAACCTCATCTTTTTATATTTTATTTAAATAATAAGTCATTTATTGTGTTTTGGGGCATTTAAGTACATTTTTCACAAAATGTTGGGGTTTGATAAGGAATTGCGCTAATATCGTGCAACATAAATATTTGCAACTGCCATCATTTTATTCTATAGGGTCTTGGCTTTCAGAAAATATATAATATTTGGGGGTTTAAAGTAATTCTCAGGCCTAAAATGTGGAATATAACATGGGTGTAAAAAATGAAAACAAGGCCTCAGTCATGAAGGGGTTATTATATAGTTAATATATAGTTTGTCCTTATGCCTTATCCTGTGCATTTGTACAAGAACTTCAGGCTTCAAGTGACGAAACCTCCATCAAATATGTTGAAGACAGATCAGATACAGCTGTGTTGTAAGCATGGATTTTATGTGGAGAGTGCTGAGCTATTCCATATGATTACACAGCAAAAAACAAGTTTTATATTTTGAAAGTCTCCAGTTGACCCTAAGATAAAAATGCACATACAACTAGTCTTGATCAGTTAATGGATTTCCCAATCTCTATAGAAATGTTTATTTTATAATCTGACACTTGCATTGCATTATGTTCTCTCTCTTTATTCAAGCACACATCCCAGGAAAGCTGCCATGTTAAGTCTGCACATAAATATACACACACTCAGCCCCTAATGGCCATCAATAAAAGCTGATCGTATCCTTCATTACATATGAGGTTAAAACTCAGCATGAGATCCCATTCAACTGAGTGTCAGCTTTCAACTTTATATCAGTGTAATCTTTGTTATGCAAGCCTTGGTGCAGTATGTTGGATTCAGCTCCCCTCTGAGGGTTTTCATTGAGTTATAAATCAAGGCTATGTCTTTTGTTTCCATAAATACGGGAAGAAAAAACTTCATGGAAAATACTTGCTGCAGTTGTATATATAAAGCCTCCCTACTTGGAAATGCCTATATGAAGTTAGTAAAAGAACCTTGGAAACTAAACTTCAGTGTACCTTATATAAACATTCAAATTACTACTGTACCCAAATGGCATAATCTACATAAACTGTTTAATGTAACAGAAGTTTTAACAACATTCATGGTTTAAGATGTAAACTTTTCGGGAGGCTCTCAGAGCAGAAGATATTTAAAACCAAGGTGGCACATTGGGAAACAATATTGTTTCTATCCTTTACAAGAATAATATCAACTGCCATTTTGTCACCTTCAATGGCAGCTCAGATACATAAAATAAAGCAAATATTTTATGAAGCAAATATTTTATACAATATAGAAAAGAAGATTCCATTACCATTACTTTGTTTTCCACTGATGATATTCAAAGGGTGAAATATTGTTTATTTGTTATTAGAAATAATAAACTTCTTTATAAAAAATAAATATAGGCAGCCACCCGAGGCCTCTTTTGGGAGGGGATATGTGTTATTGACCTTTTAGGTGCTGCACCCCACGGAATCGTCTATGATCTTTTCTTTCTTTCACTCCTTTCACTTTTTCTTTGCCATCCCTTTTTCTTTCTCTATCTCTAGTCTTTCTCTCCCCTGATATCTGCACTATTACTTGAGGTCACTGAGCGGGGTGATCTGAGTTGGACTCTGCATAAGCCACTTAAAGAGTTGTCCAGCTATAAAAGCCTCTAACAATTGGGAAATGGGGTTTTCTATGCTCATATGTAATTGGTTGTTCACTGTTTCCTGGGGGTATATGATTACTTTCACGAGTATTTGTATTTTTATGTGTAAAACTTAATAAAAATTAATTAAACAAATATAGGGCCCTCCATGTTCATGCTGTCCATTTCTTTCCATTTTTTGCAGAGGATTCGGTCTTGCA
>NW_017306530.1:600542-604493 GCF_000935625.1 Nanorana parkeri
TAAGAAGTGCTTACTCTTATGTGATATATTCTCCTAGGCTTTGATATGATACAGACAACCCAGTCCAACTTGGTTAAAACCTAAGTCCAGACAAAGCTTTTATAATGCAAATGCATATAATACAAAGGTATAACACATAGGCCCCATAGTAGATGAACATGGGGAGTTTATCACAAGTAAGAAGAGAAGGCAGATGTATTAAATAAATGTTTCTTTTCAGTTTATGCAGATAAAATACGGGTTTGATAGTCAGTACAGTAATGCTAAAAATGTACTGAAAGTACTTATGTGGTTGACAGCAATCTGGGTTCAAAACAGATTAGACAAACTGTATGTGAAAAAATCACCAGGACCAGATGGCTTATGCCTGTGAGTCCTCATAGAGCTTAGCTCTGTAACCAGACCATTGTTTCTAATTTTTAAGAACACCTGTAATTGGCGTCAATATGGTACCAATATTCAAAAAAGGATTGAGATGTATGCCAGGAAATTACAGACCAGTCAGCCTAACATTAATAGTGTGTAAAATGTATGAGGACCTGGTAAGGGACTAAATTCAAGAATCAGTTAGTGAAAATAGTATCATTAGTAAAAACCAGCATGATTTATGAAAGATTGTTCTTGTCAGACTGACCTGTTATCATTCTGTGAGGAAGTGAGTAGGAATTTAGATGAAAGCCAGTGCATGCAGCACATCTGGATTTTGCTAAAGCATTCCACAGTGTACCTCAAACCTTTAAATTACAAAATAATGTCTACTCTTGTAGAAGAAATTGTATGTACATGGATAGCAAACTGGTAACAGGACCATGTTCAGAGAGAAGTGATCAATGGTTCGTTCTCTAAATGGACTAGGGCTTTAAGTGGTATGCCTGAGGGCTCTAGTTTTGGGCCAATATTGTTTAAATTGTTACTTAATGATATTGATATTGAAATTAAGAGTTTATTTTCAGTGTTTGCTGATGATACCAAATTATGCAGGTTAATAAATTTGGCACAAGACATATCATCATTACAAGGAGGCCTTGATAAAATAGGGGGCTGGGCGGCTACATGGCAGATGAGGCTCAGTATTAAAAAATGTAAAGTTATGTCCCTGAATTCTTTGAGCCTCATTTAGGGCTTAACTTTAGAGTTTGTACCATCCTATTGCAGGTTTACATTTACCTTATTGCCATTTTGTTGTGAAGTTATTCACTGTTTAGTAGGAGTACTGTTATGTATACCCACTTCTCCCCCAGAAATTCTCTTATTATTTGTTACCCATTCTTTGTTACACTAATTAAAAGTTTGTAAAAAAAAAATTTAGTTATATACTTGGGTGCTAAAAATATGCATGTAACATACTTTTTGGAGGGGCTCCTGTGGATGAATATGTGATGAAAAAGGATTTAGGGGTCCTTGTGGAACACAGACTTATCAACAGCATGCAGTGTCAGTCTACAGCTGTCATGAGATAAATCCATAATTCTACCCCCTTTGTAAAACACTGTTTCTGCCTCATCTTGTATATGCAGTTCAGGCTTGGTCAACAATCCATATAAAAGATGTCCTTGAACTAGAAGGAGTTAAGAGATAAGCAAAAAAGGAATAAGAGGGTTGGAGGACCTCCGTTATGAAGAATGATTAAAAGATTAAATTTATTCACTCTAAAGAATTTGGGTGGGATATGATCACAAGGTATTAATATATCAAAGGCGATTAATTAATGTGACCATTAAGACCATTAAGAATGTATGAAAATAGGTGTATTCTTAAACTGGGAAAACATTTTTTATTGTTAGAGTAAAAATGTGGAGCTCTTTTCTGCAATTAGTATTAGCTGAGAATGTGGATAAATGCAAAAAACGTTCAGATATCTTCCCCAGTCAGCATAATATACAGAGCTATGGGCATTCCTTAATGCCATTGGAGATTAATCCAGGGATTTATCCATTTGCCAGTATGGAGTCATGTAGGATTTTTTTTTACCCTCTTAAAACAAATTTGCCTATGCGTGTACGTTTTTGGCTTCCTCTGGATCAAACACCGAGAACACACACACTTGTTGAAATTGATGGACCGCTGTCCTTTTTCAATGTTATCTACTCCATAGCTTTCTTCTATGTAAGCAAACTTTACATCTAAAGTTAATGAATTCCTTTTTTTTTTTCTTTCTTTGATTCTTAAGTCACATAAAGGACAGACAGCCTAGTAACACTTTTTGGTAGTTTCTACCAAACAAATATAGTACTTAAGACCAAATCTGATATGTGTCAAAGTAAACTTGTCATGACAGAATTACCCACACGTCATTACTAACTTATCTTAGACATTTCTAATATCCTGGTTGTCACCCTTATACTCCTGGTGCCCTATTTAATAAGTGACTGTCCTGGAACAAGAAAGCAATCTTCACTGGCTGCATCTTTGTTCTAAGTAGCAAAGGTGGAAAATGGAGAACATAACTAGGGAACAATACTAGGGAAGTAACAATTTCAATTGCGGCCAGCAGCTGCAAAATAGTTTGTTCTATCGTGAGATTGGGCAAAATTTACTAAAGGCAAATGGGCTTTTCACTTTGCGGTTGACTTTTACTTTAGCTTAGTGAATTAGTAAGGTGAAGTGATGTTGACTTCCATAACCCAATCTTATGCAAGCATTTTCCGAGCGCATGATTAGGTATTCTTTGTAAAGTAAATTTTCACCACATTCACTAAGCTAAGGAAAAATTAACTTTCAAAAGTAAACAGCGTATTTACTTTTGTCAACCCAACCCTATTCACTCTAAAAGTGAAATGATTGTATAACACTTAAAAGGAAAACTATGAGGTGAGTGATTTCCACTCATCCTCATAGTTAGAGCTGACTTGTAACAAAGAAGCTGTCACAGGACGGCTCTGTCGATCGGGAAGTGAGCAGAAATATGCATCGATCTGCTCACTTCCTGATCGTCTTCCTGCAGTGAGCAGTGACTGTCAGTCTCCGCTCCCTGCAGGCATTCCCCTCTCCCATCTCTGATCCTCCAGCGCTGAGTGGAGGAACAAAGAGGGGAGGGTGCGGGCACAGCTGGCTCTGCCTTTAGATAGGCACAGCCAGCTATCACTTACACAGCTGGGTGGATCTCGAAAGTATTGTCGAAATCTGTCCCAGCTGCTGCTCTCTCAGTAAATCGCAGGCAATAGCCCACTATATACTGACCTTTTGGTCACGGGAGGAGGTTAGTAAATGTCCCCCTGTGACCCTAAAAAGAACTATGGGGAAAAACACTTACCCCGTAGTTTTGTTTTAAATAGTTATAGTGACACTAAACTCAGGAGTTAAATCGTAAAAATGCATTTAAATTCCTTAACTATTAACAAAAATGTATCTTATTTATGCATCATTTAGCTGTAGATCCTCCAATCATCTCAGAATTGATGATGATACTGTCCTTCCTTCTGGAAGGGTGGCTAGTTTTGTTCCCCATGGTCCCTATGTGTGTTGTAAAGTAGCCGCCACACCAAGCTCACTCCTGTGATAGACTACAGTCTCAATACAAATTAGTAAACTAAACATGAGATTGTAGTCCATCACAGGAGTGAGCTTCGAGTATGAATTCAGAGATGATTTGAGATCTACAGCTGAGTGATGCACAAATAAGATATTAGAAACTATTTTTGTTAATAGTTAAGGTACTTAAATTAATTTTTAAGATTTAACTCCTGACTTTAGTGTAACTTTAATGGATTGCCGGAACCCTGCACTGTTATTAGTAAGATGTTTGTCTCTCTTATGACAGCTCATTTACATGAAAGCATTTCACACTAGAAGAACAATGAGAATTTTATTAGTTATATGACTTAGTTTCAACTAAAATTTCCCATGAAAAGCATCATTCGCAGTAACTGTACCTCGTATTTCAGCCTTTAAGAAGTTTGCAGTACTAATCGTAAATATTTCAGTGTTGTATGATATGTCGTCATCCCCCCC
>NW_017306530.1:604544-623181 GCF_000935625.1 Nanorana parkeri
CCAATATCACCATGGTGCTTATAATTTATTAGTTACATGTGTTTGTTTAGTTTTTCATCTAAAATATTACCAGAGACAGCTGTTGTCGACCACTATTTACAATTTACTTTCCTTATACAGGTGTTTCTAAAGCATGTTTATTGCCTGCTGCCTAATAGAAAAGCTTTCCAAAATAAATAAAGGATGAGAGCTTAATGAAATGGATGTGAAAGATGTGTCAGCTGACATGGTTTAAATTAAACCGAAAGGAAGTTAAATATTTATCTGTTTATATGTCTTAATACAAGTGGCTTACACAATAATAACAACATTCTTGGTTTCTGTACAGAAACACAAGGCTTGTCCTTAGAAGCTTTCCATAACAAATCTTAGAGTATTCGAAGCCAACATTTGAGTTTACCAATCGTTCCCCGCTGCCATTTTGTACAGCTGACCAGTTTAACACAAAAAAGCAACCTTTGTTGAGGTGTCATGACATAAATAATGTCACTATTCCTAATTAATGTATTCTTTGAATACTTATTAAAACTATATTTGCAGATTTTTTTGATGTATTTTTTTTGCTGATACGCTGATATGTCATTACAGCTGGGCGGAGCCCCACTCCGGCTGACACTTCGGCTCAATCGAGCCAAAACAAATGCCTTCGGCTCGGCTAAGCCGCTCGGCCGCCTTTGGCTGCTGTATGGGCTTTAGTGAATAGCCCGAACAGCAGCTCTTTGATTCGGCTGAACCGAAGGGCCCCGCAACCGAAGCTAGCTGAAGGATCAGCCGAAGCCATGGCTGGATCCTTCAGCAGCTTTGTGAATAGACCCCTCAGTATGTTATGTTTTTCAGGTCGAAAGTAATGTAATACCACATTATGGCTACTTGATGGAGCCAAGGAGCAAGAAAAAAGTATTTATTTCCTATACTCCTCAGTTCCATCTAGTGGCCATTTCTTTATATATAGAGTTGATTTAATTTGCAAGGTAAATTTCACTGTGCAAGGGAATCCCTTAGCTTAGTGGATGTGGTAAAAAAAAAAAAAAAAAAATTTGCAATGAATACATACTCACCTGCAAGGAAAACAAAAACATTTTTTTGCTTGCACATGTTTGGCTGGTGGAAGTCAGCTGAGCTTTACCTCATTCAATAAACCAAATGAAAATTCCCTTGCTCAATGAAAATTCCCGTGCAAAATAAACAACATATTGGCTTTTAGTAAAGCAACCCCTATATGTTTTTGCCAACATCCCTCAATAACTCACTGTATAAAATAGGACCTGCCAACAATAAGCGCAAAACTAGATCCTCATCCACTCCCCAGCTGTTATCACAGGAAGTCCAAACTCGCTGGACAATAATACTTAAACCTAAACTCTAGGCAGATACAAATAACACAAATTAATGCAGCTCTGTAATCTTTAATAGATCAATATTTTTTTTTTTTAATGGAAGTAGTGTGAGTACCTGAGTTTTATCTGGTATCAGCCTCTTATAGTCTCTATACAGCAGGACTGGAGTGTGAGAGGAAGAAGCAGCAGAAGGAGTTAATCAGTTCATATATTGACAATAAGCATGCTGATAGAAGGAATAAGCAAAGTGACAAAATTATTATTTCCATCACTATGCTGCTTCTTCTTTCACAGTCCAGTCATGGGCTGTGACAACCTGGGTGCAGAGGAAGTGGGTTGAATGATGCCGACCATCAGATTGAGGACATTTAAAGGCAGAAAAAGGTGCTGCGGAGGAAATCTCGGCCTTAAATGTCAATATTGCAGCAAAGGTTGGATTTGTTATGTTTTATTGGGCTGGGTTATTTTTGTCTGGCGCTCTGCTTTAATAAGTCAATTCAGTTGGTAGTATGAGGAACATTATAAATGCACAGAAAGTAGGCATAACAAAAGAAGCAAAATGTGTTGCAAGAGTTACATCAGGGCATGTATATAACACATCTCTTTACATGCATTTACACATTGTCCTCTTAATCATCAGTACATTGTTTAAAAAAAAATAACCTTCAGGAAGATGTTATGAGTCAAAGAGATGCAAAGAAAAATGTGCAATATAGTGATTCCTGTTTGCGTGCACTCTTAGGAGCACACTATTTGTAGTCAAAAGGCATCTTATGTTCCCTATACTAGAACAACATGTCCTGTCCTGAAGACAATACAAGAGGAATTACATTAAACCTGCCTTCAAGATATCTTTGTGCCTTGAATTCACACATTGTATTAAGTGGGAGCAAAAGACAATGGATCATTCTTGCATACATGAAGCAAAAGTCTATACATGCTTTGTACTTTTTTAGTGTAATTTTAATTTTCAAAGTTTCATCATGCTTAGTATACTGTATGTACTGAGTATGTCAGATGTTGAAATGAGAAAGAATAGGTTACCAGCACTCAGATTGGTTTCAAATAGATAAGTCCTTTTTATTGGACATACGTGTCACAATAGTCAAACAGCCGACGTTTCGGGGCCACGCAGGGTCCCTTCCTCAGGGCAAAAGATGTGACAATGTGATGGTGTCCACACACCACATATATACCCCATGATGTGAACCAATTATCAATAGACACCCCCCCAGTGATGTCAGAATGGCGGGAAAAACACAATTTTTAAAATACAAAAACATGTTTAAAAAACACATATATACTATCCATGTTACTCACAGTTTGTTGCCTCCAGTCTGAGGTTAAGAATGATGGCTGTGGCGGTGTAATGTAAATCATCTTGGCGATCTGCTAAGGATGTAAAGAGTGTGAGGCAGAGTTGCGATCCGGTGTCCTTCTGTGATATACACAGCATCGCCTTCTGTCCTGGTTAGACGCATATGATAGACGTCATTCGTAACCAGGGTGATGGGGAGATACAATTCTCCACGATTCTAGTGCGCATGCGCCAGCCGGAGTATCGGCAGAGTGTGGAAAGAGCAAGCGTACAGCTATTAGCATTACACAGGCACAGCACCATAATCTCAGAGTGGGGAAATAATATGATACTCGTAATGTCATAGATCAAGAAGAATATACAATCGTCCAAATTATTCAAACCTGACAAAGGAAGAATCAAACGCCTTGAAAATATTACAGAAGGACGACTCCATTATTATGAAGCCCGCCGATAAAGGGGGAGCCATCATCATTATGGACTACACCAACTATAAAAGAGACATGTATAATCTCAATGTTGAAATGAAACATCATTTAAAAAAATGTAGTAATTTTAACTGAGTTTGTTGCTTTAATTTATGACAATATTCTAGCAAAATACTCAGTTCACAAATATAAACATTACTCTTTTCACCAAAACCTTTAAAAACCTTCATTTCTAACGAATCAATATTCTATCTAATTAATAATTATTTTATCTTTGGCTGCTTTACCTGTTATCAATAGGCACCTCTAGGGAACTTACATTTAAAGTGGCACTAAGCTCAGGAGTTGAATCTTAAAAATGCATTCAAATACCTGAACTAATAACTAAAATTATTATTTAATTTTCTTGGTGCACCACTCGGCCGTAGATCTTCAACTCATCTCTGAATTGGTGCTGACACTGTCCTTCCTTCTGGAGGGTGGCTACGTTTGTTCCCCAAGGTCCCTGCAAAGTAGTCACCACTCCAAGCTCACTCCCGTGATGGACTTCAATCTCATGTTTAGTTTACTAATTTGTATTGAGATTGTAGCCAAAAGTAGCCACCCTCCAGAAGGAAGGACAGTGTCAGCACCAATTCAGAGATGTTTTGAGGATCTACAGTTGAGTGATACACAAATAAGATACATTTTGTTAATACTTAGGGTACTTGAATGCGCTTTTAAGGGTTAACTGAGTTTAGTGTCACTTTAAAATAAACTTGTATCAGCAATTCAAACTGACCACATGACCATCAGTATATAAGCAGAGCTTTAGGCAGATATAGGCAGATGAAGGTAAATTAAAATGTTGTCATTTTTTGCAAAAGTCAAGTCTGACCCAATCCCTTGACCACCTCCAAACTTCCCTATTGGTCCATTGGGAGACTGGAGAGTGCCACATTGCCCAGTCTTTGGTGGAAAAGTTTAGATTTGCATACAAAATCAGCCACCTATATCACTGATTCTGCTGATAATTTTGACATGCACTTTTACGGTTACTTATGAACAGTACTTACTCTCCCACATTGGGAACCAGCCAATGCCCGAGCATGTGTAATAATGTATTTATTTATTTATTACAGGTATTTATATAGCACCAACAATTTACATAGTGCACATTGGCATCAGTCCCTGCCCTTAAGGAGCTTACAATCTAAGCTCCCTATCTCGCATGCATACATACACGGCCAATTTAGAGAGGAGCCAATTAACCTTCCAGTATGTCTTTGGAGTGTGTGAGGAAACTGCAGTACCCTGAGGAAACTCATGCAAGCAGAGGGAGAAAATGCAAACTCCTTGCAGATAGTGTCCTGACTGGGATTTGAACCAGGGACCCTCCGTTTGACAGCTAACCTTTATCCCATGAACCGAGGCCATCTATACTTTTTCTCTGAATTGACGTAGTAAATAGAGGAAGTAAGCCCAGGAAGGCATGGTGCCAAATACCAAAAGTAATCTTTTCTGCAATTGCAGATTTAAAATGACCACAGATTTTCTTTTTCTGGGAGGATCAGGAAGCCATTAGCAACATTTCTTGACTGACTTTCAATACATATTCCAATAAGTACCTGAAAGTGCCTAAACTCTGCTTATTGCCACACAAAGCCCTACCAGGGATTAGGGTGGTGTTGGGGGATCTGGAACTAGTGGCAAACTGCTGTTCATGAGGATTGTGAATATTTTATTACTTTTCTGAGCACAAAGTCCTATATGCTTAGCAAAGAAAGGCTACATTCCACAAGTGAGAGCAGAGTCAGGCGAATTAACAAAATATTGAAATTGAATGTGTTACAAATTAGGTGATAGCAATCATGTTGATAAATTGTTCAGAAGAATAAGATGAAACCCCCACATTTAGTTTAACCCTTACTTGAGTATTATAATTAGTGAATTAATGTTCTGCATAATAATAAGTAAATAAGGATACTTTAATTGAGTAGTAAAGATCAGGTAGTGCATTTAGATTACCTACTATGGCTTGCTTATGCCAATGTATCTATTTACTGTTCAAAGGATGTCTAAACCCAACAGAAATGTAATGCACTTACAACTGCTGCTTACCAGTTCCTAGATGTGGTGGCTGAATGCGTTTTCTATTTTTTAGGGCTAAGTACACTTTCTAAGTACAGAAAAAAAACTGTTGATCTTTCCAGAATCCCAGTGTCTCTGTAATGTTCTGTGCAGTGAACTAATAACTTAAACAATATTCTCAGCTCTTACTAGTTCCCTTTTGTGAACTAAAGAACACCTCCTCCTAGGCAATGGAGATGAGAAGGCAGGAGGGTTTGTAGTCCACATCAGGAGAGCAGCCGAGGGTGACAATACTGATCCTCCATAGCAACAGGGCAGTAAGTGAGTGTTGTCACCCTAAGACAGGAAACAGGTTATTGGCAGAATCATCAGGTGAAAATCAGATCAAAAGAAAAGCCCAAATTTAACAAAAAGAGTGTAGCCACCACATCTAAGGACTGGTAGGCTGAAATATATTATATTTGTTGTTAGGGTTAGATATGCTTTAATCATAGTAATTTATAAAAAGTCGGCCTTTAGAACAATGTTAAATGATGAAGCTTTATCAAAACAAATATATAGTATGGTATGGTAAGCAAATGGTATTTTCATCTAGACTTGGATTGTTATTTTATAGAAACAGATCTGAAACAACTTTGAAGCTGCAGAATAAACAAAATGTGGTCCTGGTGGTGTAAGTGTTACATCATGTTGAAACTTATATAAACACCGTATCCAAATTACAATTGCTTCTGAGGTTATAGTTAAACTAATTTGAATATGTTATTTTTAACTGAATAGGCACGTTGTCAGCATGGCTGTATTTGGCTGAATTACTGTACATTATACTAGAAGGTGTCTCTCTTTCTCATCTCAGAAAGTTGGAAGGTATAAACATGTTCAGAGGCAGAAAGAGGAGATGAACAAAATAAAAATCATTGAAATCACTACATTTTGAGGCTTGGTGCACCATCTCTAACACTACTGCCTTAAGCACTTTCCCACTAGTGCCTAGTTATCATAGTTTCCAGATTAATGTGTGATATTTCTGAAAATAAGTCCTAAGGATGCCTACGTGGCATGACAAAAAAAACATTAATTTTGGTATTGGTTAGTCACTAGGTCGGTGTAGTAGCAAGACCAAACTCAATAGGGGAAGAGTATCAATAAACTCACCAGCTTGCCTATTGCCACTAAACAACACTGTGTTATACCGATTTCAGGCCATCTTAGCTTCAATAGGATCATGCTTTTAGTTAAAGTGGACCAGCAATTACTACAAATAAAAAGTGCTGGCAGATAACTGGACCGAAAAGTGCTTAGAGCAGGAATGTAAAAATAAATGCCCTCATCTCATCTCAACCTTAAAGTATATGTCAGAGCACAATTTTAAAAAAAATATGCAGTACATCTCTGCAATGCATGCACGTTTCCAATGCTCCTCCCTTTAAAGACCCTTTTCTGTTAGGGGTTAAAAAAAAAAAACCACACAGCATTTTTTGTGGACTGAATGATATTGGCGCTGCCCAACTTTCTTCTTTCTTTCCTATCCACCTACTCTCCCAACTCCACAAGATAAAGGCTATCCATTCTGTAGTTCCAAGATAAGAACTGGGAGGGCTAATTATTTGAGGTAACACAAGAATTGTGCACATTAATACAGGACAGCTTTGAATGTCTGACATGATCAACAGGTATTATTTTACACCTATTGAACAAACATTTTTTAAAAAAACACTTTCAATTGTATATTTATATAACAGATCAAATGAGACCAAATATGAGAAAGTCATTGTTAGGGCTTATATGCATTTTAAGCAAATTACTTTCATCATGCCCCTTCTTTGAAAAAGATAAATAAAGTATATGGGAAATTATTACTTTTAATGGAGTTTTATTTGAATAGAATTGAAGAATACAGAATTTACTAAAATTGTTTTATATGTATGGTACACAGTGGACACAATCCACACTTCATTCATCTTTTCATTAATATTATCTGTCTTTTTGATCTTAGGGTGGAAAGTCTTACACTGGGCCATGTGGTGGAAGAGACTGCAGTGAAGGATGTAAATGTTGGCCAGAGAAGGGCAGCCGTGTAAGTAGCAATTGTCAAATTTTTATATTGAACTTACAATAAGATTTGTATTCTTTGTAATTCATCTTCATTTAGTAGGACACACAGGCATCATTTTGCCTTTTGGGAAGGAGCACTTATAATGTCAAAACTGTCTTATTAGGGATACACAGATACCAAGTACTGTACTTGGTATAAGTACTGATATTTGTTCAGCTATTTTTTCAGACTAGACTAGAGAAAAACTTAAAAGTTAGGAGGTGTATATATATATATATATATATTAGGGATGCACTGATACCATTTTTTCCAGACCAAGTACAAGTACCGATACTTGTCCAAGTACTCACACATACCAATTACTGATACCCTTTTTTTATTGTCATGTGTAAGTGTTTCTAAAACAATACGAACTAGTGATTTCAGGACAGCGGTGGAGCACCGGGGACTAGTCGCAGCTGCAACCACTGCAACCCTGGTAGTATTCATGAAAATGCCAAGTATCGGCATATGCTATCTGAACTGGTATCTGTGCATCCCTATGTCTTATGCATAAATCATCAAATATACTCATATATACTCATTTACCTATTCTGGAGCATTTTGTGCTGATCTAAGTCAAGCGTCCTGTCAGCTGGATAGAAGCTTTAAAGCATGTATCTGTAACTTTGCAAGTTTGAATGAACAGATTTTTAAAGAAGAACTCCAGGAAAAAAAATTACCCTTGCAGTGGGGCTACAACAAGCACTGCAAGGGTTAAGTGCTTGTTTGTGTCTAGGTTCTATAAGAAAAAGGTATACTTATCAGACTATTCGAGCTGGCTTTTTCTTAGACCAGTGTCTAGAATGTCTCTTCCCCCTCTGCTGTAGCAGTCTATGGATCCTGGTGTCACCACACTCTATATACTGTGCATAAACTGTGTAAAGACATGAGGACGCCAAGGAGCATTACGTCTGTGCAGCAGAGGAGACGACACACTTCAGTGATCACAGAAGCAGGGAGTCGGCTCTGGTGAGTATAATTTTTTTTAGCCCCTAGACAAAAACCCCACTGTAAGGGTTAATAATTGTTTTACCTGGAGTTCTTCTTCAAGATGTCCCAATATGCAGCAGCTGTATCATTTTCAAAACAAAACAGTTAATTGCTGTTAATTGTGGAAAAACAGTACTTCAGTTCCAGATAAGTGCTTGTATCTAGGCATATGAGACTTGCATGTACACAGCCAAGAGAATAAAGGATTTTCAGGGATTACAGGGATTTAACTGATTGTGTCCTCTATAGACCAGAATCTTTGTATAGTGATATACCCTGGATAATGCTTGCACAAAGACAGATGAAGTCGGGGGCAAGTGATCTTTTTGAAAGAAAGAAAAAACACTTACACATTACTAAGTGTGCATGCACTTACCATCAAATATACTCTGAGTGGCCAGTTTATTATGACCACCTGATGTTTGTAGGCAAATTAGCTATAATTAGCTATAATTTTGCGCTGAAGTTGCTAGAGTGCCAGACCATCATAAATAGGGAAGCAGGTTGTTTACCACGACAGTAGAAGTGATTTTTTTCTGAAGATAGGGGTAAACAACGTGATTTAACAGCCTTTGAACGTGGGATGATTGTTGGCGCTCAGAGCCATGGAGCGAGTATCAGCAAAACAGCAGAATTCGTTAAATGTTCAAGAGGGGCTCATTGTTAAAGTGTTTAAAGACTGGACTGGCAGCCGCAAATCTGGGTCTGAACGTGCGAATTGTGGCCGTCAGCGACTAATTAATGTTAGGGCAGAACAGAGAGTGGCAAGACTGGTAGAGAGAACAACAGAAGGGCAACAGTGCAGTGTCAGATTCCTCGTATCAACTTTCAACATCTCGTGGAGTCACGAGGCGGCCCAACGAAGTCATCTCGTGGAGTTATCTCGTAGCCCAACTAAGTACTGATGGGGTGGTCATAATAATCTGGCCACTCAGTGTATATCTGACACTGAGTTCACTTTATTAAGAACTAAACAGATGACAATAACTAAACATTTAATTAGTAAATCATGTCAGTAGTCATTGTTAGTAGTCAGCATTAGTTTTCAGGAGTCAAAGTCAGTAGTCAGTGTCGGGAGTCAGGAGTCAGAGTCAGTAGTCAAAGTCAGTAGTCAGCATTAGTTGTCAGGAGTCAAAGGCAGTAGTCAGCATCAGGAGTCAGTAATCAAAATCATGTGCCAGAGTCAACAGTCAACAGCAAAAAGTTTCCCAGCACACTCACCAGCCAGCATGCAAAAAACCTGTCTCACCGCTAAGGTTAAAAACAGAGGTTTAGATACACGTCTTCTGCAGAAAATGTGAATGCCGCACCGCCTCGCCAAGGCACCTCTATATAGTGCGGTCCTAACTCTAAACTATGAGAGTCTCCATCTAGGAGCACATGTAGCAAAAGATAAAATTGGGTGCGGGTTTGTCAGGAGGAAGCCCAACCTCCCTTAAAGGTACAGGGACGCACAAGGGACCCCGCACATCACAACGGCAGCTGAGACCCCCCATGCGTCACTGCACCAAATCAGTCAAGCAAAACAAATGGCAAAGGCACTCATCAATTTGTCACCAGCTTTACAGCAAGGTGCACATGGTAGGGCTTTATACAGTACAACAGCAAAAAGTTTCCCAGCACACTCACCAGCCAGCATGCAAAAAAACTTGTCTCACCGCTAAAGGTTAAAAAAAAGAGGTTTGGATACACTTCTTCTGCAGAAAATGTGAAAGCCGCACTGCCTCGCCAAGGCACCTCTAGTCAACAGTCAGACGTCAACATTAGACATCAATAAAGTCAGACGTCAACGATTAGTGTCACTAGATACTTTTGTTACTCTGCCTCCTTTTAGAGCCGATGTACAGCTGATTTCAGCCGATGTACGGCTGAAATCAGCCGTACAAGCCAGAAGTGAATTGCCGAACAGCATTCAGCTCACTTCACTTCGGCTCGGTTATTCACTCGGTTGCCGGTTATTTTGATTCGAACCTCTGCACATAACCCTGGCACCTGACTCCTGACAAGTTTGACTGTAGTTTAATGCATTGTTGAGGTGCTCAAGGATATGATCATTGGATTGCTGACTAAAGATAGAAGGAAGTCAAAGTCAGCCATCTGCTACATTTCCAACCTCATTTCTAGATATCACACAAACTGTTCTCTCCACTCCTCCCAAGACCTCCTTCTGTCTAGCTCCCTCGTCACCTCCTCCCATGCTTGCCTCCATGACTTCTCCAGAGGCTCTCTAATGCTCTGGAACTCCCTAACACAACCTATTCGACTATCTTCTAATCTGTCTGCCTTTAGGTGATCCCTCAAAATCACCTCTTCAGGGAAGACTATTCCACTAAAAACTGTACATCTACTCTCTTTCAATTAGCTCATTCCTCACAGTTATTACTTTCTGTATCACCTGACCCTCCTTGTAGATTGTAAGCTCTCACGAGCATGGTCCTTCTAATCCTTTTGTATGGTGATGTATTGTAATTGTACTTTCTCCCAATATGTTTTAAAGCGATGCACAAACTGTTGGCGCTATACACTGAGTGGCCAGATTATTATGACCACCTGACGTTTGTAGGCAAATTAGCTATAATTAGCTATAATTTCGCGCTGAAGTTGCTAGAGGGCCAGACCATTATAAATAGGGAAGCAGGTTGTTTACCACAACAGTAGAAGTGATTTTTTTCTGAAGATATGGATAAACAATGAGATTTAACAGCCTTTGAACGTGGGATGATTGTTGGCGTATCAGCAAAACAGCAGAGTTCGTTAAATGTTCAAGAGCAGCTGTTGTTAAAGTGTTTAAAGACAGGACTGTCAGCCGAAAATCTGGGTCTGAACGTTCCGAATTGTGGCGGTCAGCGACTAGTCAATGTTAGGGCAGAACGGAGAGTGGCAAGACTGGTACAAGACAACAGAAGGGCAACAGTGCAGTGTCAGATTCCTAGATATCACACAAACTGTTCTCTCCACTCCTCCCAAGACCTCCTTCTGTCTAGCTCCCTCGTCACCTCCTCCCATGCTTGCCTCCATGACTTCTCCAGAGGCTCTCTAATGCTCTGGAACTCCCTAACACAACCTATTCGACTATCTTCTAATCTGTCTGCCTTTAGGTGATCCCTCAAAATCACCTCTTCAGGGAAGACTATTCCACTAAAAACTGTACATCTACTCTCTTTCAATTAGCTCATTCCTCACAGTTATTACTTTCTGTATCACCTGACCCTCCTTGTAGATTGTAAGCTCTCACGAGCATGGTCCTTCTAATCCTTTTGTATGGTGATGTATTGTAATTGTACTTTCTCCCAATATGTTTTAAAGCGATGCACAAACTGTTGGCGCTATACACTGAGTGGCCAGATTATTATGACCACCTGACGTTTGTAGGCAAATTAGCTATAATTAGCTATAATTTCGCGCTGAAGTTGCTAGAGGGCCAGACCATTATAAATAGGGAAGCAGGTTGTTTACCACAACAGTAGAAGTGATTTTTTTCTGAAGATATGGATAAACAATGAGATTTAACAGCCTTTGAACGTGGGATGATTGTTGGCGTATCAGCAAAACAGCAGAGTTCGTTAAATGTTCAAGAGCAGCTGTTGTTAAAGTGTTTAAAGACAGGACTGTCAGCCGAAAATCTGGGTCTGAACGTTCCGAATTGTGGCGGTCAGCGACTAGTCAATGTTAGGGCAGAACGGAGAGTGGCAAGACTGGTACAAGACAACAGAAAGGCAACAGTGCAGTGTCAGATTCCTTGCATCACCTTTCAACATCTCGTGGAGTCACGAGGCGGCCCAACCAAGTCATCTCGTGGAGTCATCTCGTGGCCCAACGAAGTACTAATGGGGTGGTCATAATAATCTGGCCACTCAGTGTATAAATCCTGTATAATAATAATGATAATAATATTAAGAGCATGAAGTAAACTGAGGTATGTCTTAAAATGGACACCATATAAGTGTGCTCCCTTGCTTTGTGTTTATCCTGCATAATAGCGGGCAAATTGCTTGTGTCCAGCATGTCATGGATAGTAGACATTCAGAACCCAGCCCTACAGGAACATTTTATGGGTAGCAAAGCACATAGTTGCAGCATTGATGTGAACACACACCGAGCAGAAATCAGTCATGGTTATGAGCACCTGTCACTAACAGCACACAGCCACAGATTTAAGTGCTTTCATTAGGGGTTGAGTTTACATCATTTTATAGAGCACTAATAATAGGAAAAAATGCGTCCCATTGTTGTGTAGAATTGAATATGCTTTACCATATATCCATCAACATCAGCATTTCCTGTCAAATCTGGCAGCTGGTCAGGAGGTGGAAAGCATTCCTAACGCTTTGTTCTATCTCTCTGCAACAGTAGACCATTGGTTATAATGACGTATTCCCGACTGAAAACAGCAGGCAATAGACTACTAATTAAGCCACAACACGTGCATATATTAGACAATACAATCTCTGTACAATTTGTTTTTCTGCCTACTGTGCAGTATGCGATTGATGTAGAAAATTCTCACAGTAATGTAATTTCCTGCACAAGTTAGAAGTGGCTGAAGGAAGTAGGAAGTGAGGGGAGTCCTTGTACCTGCTTCACTATAAGGGTGGAAGAAGCGCCACAACCAAGCAAATTGCTGAGCACGAGTTATGTAGGTGGACTGGTAATCAGGGGTGGGGGGGGGGGGGTTTGGATAGACTGAAAGTGGTGACTTTGTTCGATTGATGTTGTCGGTGATCGGTTGCGGTGACTGGAGGGGGCATCGTAATCCAAAATCATGATGAGTACATTAAGGAAGCCCACCATCTCCTGTCTGATACTTCCACCTACCAAGCACTTCAAACAGATCCACTATCCCAATTCCTCACAGACCTCAAAACTCAGAGAAAACAGAGAAAGCATTTGAGGAGGAGATAATCACACACAAAGAAAAATCAGTCCTCTGTCCCACACAACCCAAAACACCTTACTTTTATCACTTACCAAAAATTCATAAAAATTAGGTCACACCCCCAGGCCGCACAATCATTTCCAGCATTGACAGCCTCACAAGTGGCCTCTCCCGGTACGTAGATCACTTCCTACAGCCCATAGTAACCTCCCTACCATCTTACTTCAGAGACTCCGGACACCTAATTGAAATATTATGCCATTATTCCTGGGAACCCACCTACCACTGGTTATCCCTAAATGTGTGCTCCCTTTGCACTTCAATACCCCATGAAGTAGGTCTTCAGGCACTACGTTAATACCTTTCACAACAACCAGCGCTCTACCACAAACAAGCATATTTCATCCTGAATTGTACACGAACCACCCTAGAACCCAATTATTTATCGTTCCTAGAAAAACTCTAGTTACAAATCCAAGGCACAGCTATGGGGGCAAATTACGCCCCTGGCTATGCCAATCTAACCATGGGTTACTCGGAACAATTACACATTTGGCAAAACAACCCCTTCGCCAAACACCTGATCTATTATGGCCGTTACATAGATGACATCATCATCATATGGGATGGACCATCAGACACCATCACTGATTTTCTGACACATGGCAATACCAATTCCTCAGGTTTAAAGTTCACCTATGTCATCAATAGCCTCAATCTAGTCTTTTTAGACTTAGAACTCTCCAACATCAATGAGACAATCATTACAAAAACGCCCTTCAAGCCCACCACCGGCAATTCATACCTCCACATGTTGCCACCACCCTCTGTGGAAAAAAACGTTCCAAAGGGCCAGTTCTGGAGACTAAATAAGAACTGCATTAAAAAAGACGATTAACTCAGACAAAGCCACCTCCTTAGAGACAAATTTCTAGAGAAAGGTTACCCAAAACACCTCATCACCAAGGCTGAAGACCACTTCATCACACAAAACGCAGTATCCAAGCACAAAAAAACACAGAAACCACATGATAAAATAGTATGCTTTATCTCTTCTTTCAACAGCAGATTCAAAGCCATTGGGGGTGATTTACTAACCTAGTGCGTGCGTGTGATTTTCACACAGCAAAACGTATTTATCAACCAAAAAGTCTCTAAAAGCATATTTCCACTAATGCCATATATGGAAAAATCATGCACATGATGCATATATAATGCTGCTTCACAGTTTAGACAAAAATGGTTAGCTCATGCATTTACATTCCTGCATTCATCAACGCAAGCAACATAACATAGAGCTAATTTACACCACATTACCTTGCAATTCATTGCAGGGCTTTGCACAACACACCTGCTGGGTGTGTACACACTACAAAGGTGTTTAGATTCCACCCATAGATCATGCTGGGAGGGAACACACTACAGAGGTGTATACATGTTCGTGGTGTGTCTATAAGGTTAGTAAATCAACCCCATTGAATCTATCCTGAAAAAAGAATTGGCACTTACTCCTGTTTGATCTAAAATTGGGCCCAATACTCTCACCCAAACCATCTGTAGTTTTCAAAAAAGCTAGAAGCATCAAAAACATAGTGGCACCCAGCAAATTATCCACCAAAATGTCCAAATCCAAACACACATTCCTTTTTAATAACAGGATAGGAGTTCACCGACAACATCAATCCAACAAAGTCACCACTTTCAGTCTATCCAAACCAGTCCACCTACATCACTCACCCACAGCGTTTTCTTGGTCGTGGCGCTTCTTCCTCCCTTTCTGTTCCTTCAATACACAAATCAGACACCCGGGTCCGTACACATTAGAAGCTGCACACCAAATAAACACCCCCAAGGCCTCACCCCCCAAAAACCCACCCACCCACGGAGAGCACTGCAACACTGGACTTTCCTTCTCAAAACTTTTCAAATGTTTCACTATAAATGGCAGCAGGTAGGACTATGCAATAAAGTGTGGTAACATCCTGTCAATGCATATAATTAACCAGGGGAGGATTGTTTTTATCTTAGCAAAAGTGGAATTACACTTTAACGCTAGTGAGACACAAAGTATATTGAGAGAGCTAATCATGCTCAATACGCACATTTGTGAGATACTTCAAGCTGTTTTGTTCAAGCCAACAACTTATTCTTTCAACTTAAGGGCTGTTGGAAGCACTCTGTCAAATCTGCCATAAAGATGACACTTGCGCGGATGTACTTGCAGCCGCCTCAGTATCTACTTTGAACATAACTCTGTCGCTATCCTGAATGACCCCACTTTTGGCAAGAGCATAGTTTGCCTCTCTTGAAGTAAACTATTTTTCTGAGAATTGGATGCATTTGTAATATGACATTACAGAAACATCACAAAGGAAATGTCATTGATGTCATTTGTAGGACATGTCCCACTTACTTAACTAAGTCTAAGCTAGTAAGTTTACATGTGTTTTGCTGTGCCTGTGGCTTATCTGAATTTTCTATGTTCATTAAACCTTCAAAGTATTCTGCAAGTAAAGGTTATGTCAGTTTACCATGTAACATTGTCACTGTGTGAGTTGTCAGCTCTTGTCCTATAGCCAGAATCTGACCTGTCTTGCTGCCTGTGGACAAATGCCAAATGGTGCTGGAAAACACATATTATAATAATAGTACGGTGTTATTTGTTTTACGAAACATATTGCATAATTGCCATTAATAAGATACATTTTTAGCATATAGAATATAAAGTGTTTATTTTCCTATCTATCACTTCACCAAAAGCAGCTTATATCTTATCTTTCTCTTACAATGTAAGGCACCAATGCAGACTTTTTTGTCCCATAGTCGGCCACTAAACCTGCCACTTAATTTTCATAAATCAGGCATGTTTTTTACCATTAATGGTTAAATATTTAAACTTTTTAATAGTTTATCAAATTACTGTAGAAGATATTTCAAATTAAGATTATAATATAGTAGTAATATTTTCTAACATAAAGCTGACTTCCTTTCCACTTATCTCTACTTACATTTCTGAAAGTCATTAACTTTCTGTCCTATGTGGAGGATCAACTTGCATGAAACGTAAAGGTGAGATGGAGTATCAGGGCTGAAGCCCCCTCACCTAAGGTTACACAAACAGTTCTATCCTCCTTAAACCTTATTCACATGGCTGAGTAGGGCACCACAAAGAATCAGCGCAAAGCTGCAGCGGGAATCTCAGGTGTTGCGATCAGCCACAGCCAGAAAGCCCATACAGTGAATGACAGGCTGACAGGAGCCGCTGCTGTTCACATGTAACTGGATATCAAGCGGTTACGGGCAGCTAGGGACAGATGAGAGGCCCTAGGCATAGGGTTGCCACCTGTTCAGAATTCACCCGGACAGTCCGGGTTTTGAATGCTGTGTCCGGGTTTCATGGCAGCAGAAACCTGGACACAAGATGTCAGGCAGACAGGGACAACCAAAATTAAGATAGAAGTCACTGGCGCCCCACTGAAAATAGTCTCAACTGTGATATTTACATATAAATAAGCTGCGACTCATTCTCCCCAAAAAATGTCCGTGCATCGTCAGAGTGTTCGGGTTTCGCTAGAAAAGGTGGAAACCCTACCTAGGCGCGATCTGTCTGCTTACAGTGCCACATTTCTGTCCCTAGTCACATGTAAACGCTCTGCATGTAGTTACATGCAAACAGCCACATACAGCTACAGATCATTTCAGTTGATTTTTACAGGCTTCCTGGCAAATAACTGTGATCCTCACTGCAACTTTACGCTGTTTCTTTGTAGTGTACAGCCCTGATTGGCCTAATGAATGAGGCCTCAGCCTTAGCCATTACAAACCAGTCTGGAAAGGAAAAAGTGTGTAACTTTATGTTGACAGCAGAATCATACATCCAGGTTTTGAAGTGTTTTTACTTCCTTTGTCCCTAAGGTGAGGTGAGGTAGACAGGGGAGGGGACAAGCACAGCTGGCTCTTGCTCTGTCAGGCGGCGGGTTTATATGTGGTTATATGCTGACAACGTAGAACCACGCTGCAGCCGGGAGAGATCCCGACAATATTGTTGGGATCTCTCCCAGCTGCAGCATGGTTCTGTGCTGTCAGCATATAATGGCCAGTAATCCGCTATATGCTGACTTTGACTCACAAGAGTGCATTAGTAAATGTATTCCTGTGACCCAAAAGAGAACTGAATCCAAAACAAAGGTTTGGCCTTAGTTCTCTTTTAAGCAATTTTACTCGACAACAATTTCTGAGTGAGAGAACAGCCAGGTTTTAATCAAGAAATTAAAATTCACAGGAAAAAAAAGAAATTGTACAGACTTGATGCACACTGTGTAAGTTGCTTTGGAAAGTCATATTTTCAAAAGGAGAGACCCGGCTGGTTTACCATGAAATAAAAAATAGAGAGTACTGTGCAAGCTACAGCCAGAGGTCTAGCCTGGACCTGCTTTATGTATCCGGTACGCCCTGGCCATGACCTAGGTTCTCTGACTGTGCTTTACTAGTACTTGTCATGAGCTCTGAACTGAACCTGACTATAATTCTGCTTGACAACTAGTACTGCCAATGATGCTTAAGGTACTCTCAGCTGTCAGCAGCAGGGTGTCTGTGGGATACAGACTGAGAACTGTTCTGCAGTCAACCTCATCCCCACCACAAGTGGCTTTGGTGAAGGACAGGCACTTACAGAGCCTACACCTCAGTGAGACTCTTCTACCAGCTGCATACCTCATGGTGTACACATGCACTGCTATTGAACCTCCTCTCCAGTCTGTAATTGTCTGCACTTATCCACCCTTCCTGAACCTGAACCCTACTTTCTTATCTTGTGCCTTACCCAAGTGACCTCCAGCCCTAACTAGTCTACACTGATTCCTTATCTCCACACCTTTATATTTATTGCCTCTGTAAACACTTGTTCCTGATGTCTTGAGTATCTATAATTCTTCTGCCATCAGGTTCCTCTACCCTAAAAGTCTTCCAAGAAATGTTGCCAGCTGTTTGTGACACCAATTATAAGACAGATAAGGGGACACATTTTTGAATGTCATAAATATGGAAATATGTCAATGCACTGTATAAAAGTGCTCAGAATGGAAGACTCGCCACTATAATACTGTTGTCTATATATGTGGCAGCTGACCATCTGTCATTTTTTTCTTTAGTACTAATCACTTAAATATGGTGGTTCTGCTGTTCATGATCCACCTCCATGTTTTCAAATCACCTGTTCAAGTTCCATAGTTTACCATTATCACTGAAAAAACTACCGGCTTTCATTTATTGGTTTTTATTTATACTTAAATCACAGATTACACACATATTTAATAAAATGTAATTTTTGTATGTATTAAATATAGTGATCATTTAATTATTTAGGATGCATTTACATAGTAGCTTGAGAATTAAAAAAGTATGGTCTGAAGTAAAGACATCCCCACTGTTGTTCATTTCTTTGGAAACATTGTGGCTTAAAGTTGTGGAGTAGACCTGACTTCAGGTAAAATGAAGGATGAGAATATATATATATATATA
>NW_017306530.1:623441-643270 GCF_000935625.1 Nanorana parkeri
TAAGAAAAACCCTACCAGAACAGTGCAGTCAGTATAGAACCAGTCTGTGTTTTTAGTTATGGAATCTCTTCGAACAGTACATTTTAATTTGATTGTAGTCCTTTTTTTACTTCCCTGTCACAGCAAATACCATGTGTGGCTTGAATTGTTTTGATGTCAGTCACATATGGTTAAACGATTCTAATATTTCTATTTGCCTTAAGAATTTTACTATTTTCACATAGCCACAAGTCATTACTAAATAATCACTTGTGATTTTTCATAATAATGATTTATAGTATGCATGATGATGTCTGGTTTTAATCTTTCTGCTTTAACTCCCACTTTTAAAGTACACCTTCTGATGACAGAGAGTTAGATGGAGGAAGAGATTACCATGAAGTGGGGCCTACTATGGGATCCTATGGAATGTTTTAGGTGTCTCATTGCTATTTCGCCATTTAAATGCAAATGAAAGCTTTTTGTTTAGGAGGCTTTGCCATATGGTACTGGGACTTAAGAGTCAAGAATGTGCTACTTTTAGATTAGCTCTTCTTAAATACAGAAATATTTATGCTTTGACACTTGACTTAGAAAGATATATGGTGCTCCTTATATTATTTCAGGCTGTGAATGACAACAAATGTATTAGGAATGTAATAAGCAATGTGATATACAGTAAGCTTAAAAAGTAAGGCTGCCTTAAAATTGCTCTATAAAAGAAAGGGATTGTATTAATTTCAAGCTTGCAGTTTTTTATGCCTTAAAGCGTTATTAGCACAAGGTGATCTTCTTAAACTTGTTGGAATAACTTCCAGCAAAAAGGCCCTGATCCTCCACTCATCTATGAAGAAAAACATAGAGTCTAAAGGACTGCATGTCGGGTCATCCATAAATAATGTCACAATTTAAGGGCAAGCTAATATTTTGCGATGAAGTGTAAAAATGAGGTTTTTAATAAATAAAATAATTAATAAAGACAGTACCTGTAGTACAGGGTCACCAACCAATAATGTTTTAGCTGTAATAGATGAATTTGTTTAAAATGCATATCCATTCAAAACGTTTTTCTTAGTTTTGGATAGGAGAAGGGTTAGAACCTCTTGACCTTTTGGTGGTTGGATTGTGTGGAGCTAATGTTAAATAGAATATCACCTTTGCTGTAGGGAGGTTGGCATCATCTCCCACAGGGCAGGAGGGAGAACCCTTTGATTGTTCCAACAAGAAAAGAAAGTGGTACCTGTTACATAATAGGTGATGGGTCAATATTCGATTGAACATTGGTTCCACACATTCAAACCATGAGTTATAGATCCATCTGAGATACTGTATGTATTGACAGACAGGAATTTAAATTTGTGACTTATTTCCTCATTCAAGAGGTCCCAGTCGATAACTTGTTTGCTCCAAGGGTACCACGCCCTATGTGTATTTTTTCTGGCACTGTTTTAAGGGCACTGTTTGATTTGTGGGTTATGTCTGTGGGACCATTGGTACTGTATGCACAGGTATTTTCCATATTTTCCGGATGAAGCAGATCATCTTGACTGTGAAACACATAGAACATTGCCCCTACACTATAGGGACATTATCTTTCTGATCTACCAAACATAGTGCATGTATCCAAATTTATGAATTTATTTTATAATAAAAAATGTTTTTAAGCTTTTTAAAGAAGTTTGTGTGCAAATCCATTGAAGCAGCACCTGAAAAGTTAATTTGCCCAATGTTTAATTGCTCTGCTGTATAAGATAAGGATGTGATTATATGTAAGTGTGAAGAAAAGTCCAGTCACACTTGATTTGTAAAATGCTTGCATTTAAAATATATATTTATTGATGTATTAATGAATGCAGAGCTGCATTAATTTGTGAGCTTTATATCTGCCTGATCTTCAAATTTAAAGTTTGTTTTTGTCACAGTGACCTCAGCATAAAGCTCACTATGAAAAAAAAAGAGACCTAAGGAGTCCAAACAGAACAATTGCAGCAAGTCCCTTAATTGGAAATAGTAAAACTCGAATATATAGGTCCCTTCTGAATTACCACAAAAAGAGAGTACAGTAACCCAACCACCAGGCCAGCAGATGGAACACATTCAGCAAATGGATCCGGCAAGTTGGGGCAGTGTTTTGTGATTAGTGTCTTCCACTTGCTCCCAGTAGGCGATCCTCACCATGGAGTAAGCCAGGAAAGAGAGATATTTATTTTCAAAATGTTTTCTGTGATCATATTTCCCTTAGGTTATCTTCTTAAAGCTTTCCTTTGTGGATCTGTCCTCATACAACTAAAGAACATTTTAGTAAAGTACACATTTTTCATTTATTAAAGTCTGAACAAATTACAACCCCTCTCATACCCATTCTTTATGAATTACCTTTTTACATCACAGAGGTGTGAACAAGGGCTAAAGAATAGTTTTAATTAATTAATTAAGCAGGAAACCTAGCACTTTCATGATAATGGTGAACACGGCTGCCCAAGGGAAAAAAATATATAAAGTTTAGATAGAAATATAAATAATTACATTGTTAATTCCTATTAATATGGAAAATCACTTCTAGTGACCATAAGATGCTGCCACAAATTATCTGCTTTCATTCGATGGACTATTTTCATCTGGTGATCTGTTGAGTAAATAACTGTTATATTTTGTTGCTGTAATTCTGATAGTGATTTAATGACTCTCTATTTTTTTATAATGTATCACATCATTCCTCTGCTTTGAAATGTATTAATATTGCGGGACAAAAAACCCTTATATGTTTTCTACAGGGACTCTGCAATTTCACAGCACCCATGCTACAAGCAGAGGAGCTATTACATGAATTGAGAACACCTGGGATATCCATGTACATATCCATGAATACTCTGCACTGCACTTGTTTTTCTTAAGGCTGCTTCAGAATTACTCATACACAGATGGCAATGTGCATCTGTTTTATTTTATTCCCAATAGATACAATTCTTTCCACATAGCTCTGAACTAAATGTAAAGAGGAAATGCTGTATGGCTTGTTCACATTAGTATGTCATTTACAGGATAAGATAAAAGATTCAATCGTGCATATGTTCTGAGTGGAACGCATGAGTACAGTACAAGGTAGAACATTTGGACACAAAGTTTTAGGTGGTAGATCTGTTCTGAACATCCCTCAGGTGTCACCTATCTTGTACATTTATCCTCACCTTTACAGTTAAATTGTAGTAAATTATGAACTTTGGCAATGCATCCCTCTGTCCTTCACAGTTCATATAATGAAGGCTTTTGTTCATGTATTTATGAAAGCCTGAACTAAATACCCGGTGATCTTGTCAGTGCCCTCTACGATTTCTTGGCTTCCTGATTTTTCCTGACCACGTTTCCCATAAAAGCAGATCTATTTTTACATACTCAGACTGCATCCTCACCCCTTTTCTTGGGGCCTACAAGGTGTTTTATTAACACAAAGCATGGCTGTAGTCCTATAGTTAGCCTGTGACATTATAGATTAACATGCCCCTTGCCCAGCCCTGTGGAGCCTGAATGATAGTGACCCTTGGTAGGAGTCACATTGCCAATGGAGCAGCTGCACACTGTTAAAGAGATATGTGGAGCGGACTGTGTCAACGTCATTAGCAGTCTCAGCCTCCACCCCTCGGAGCTCAGAGACAAAGAGAGGATATGGTGGTCTGTTACTAAAACAAGTTTTAAAAAAAAGATACTTAATAGGCATTTTCTGATGTTATTTTTGTGGTTTTATGAAGCTTTACAGGCTGTTAAATGGTAGTTAAGGCATAAAAGGTTAACATACACTTTACCTCAATCACTCCTCCTAACTGTAAAGCCCATCTGAACTTTTGCAAAGTATAATGCAATACGTCTATATTCTGGATATAAAGTAATGTGGCAGGAGGATGAAAAGGGCAAAGGAGTGCCTTTTGGCACCAGGATCTTGGCATACCATGTTGTATGGGTGGCACCCATGCGTGCTCGTTCTCTGCTGTTCCTGCAGTAGCTGTATGGGTCCATAGACGCACACAGCCCTGCAACAGGCAACGCGCCTCCTCTCTGTCCAGCAGTTTGACTGACAGCAGAAGGAGCCTATGGCTCCTATGCCCTCAGTATCCTCCCATCCTCCCCTGCAACCTAGAAGTTCGGGTTGGAGAATCGCTTCAGGGACCAGCTGGGGTGACAAGCAGTGCTGACAGCTAAGTGTGTGTGGAGGGGGCAGGGGACACTAAAAGGTACTTGGTGTTCTTTACCTTAATGCAGAGAATGCATTAAAGTAAAAAAATGCCCTTCCTTTATTAATACTTTAAGCTTAGTTTACATGTACAGAAGCTTAATGTTCATTTAAGAGGTTTTATGTTCAGAGCTTACATTTGGGGTTAGGTTAAGTGTTAGGTTTGGGGGTGTTAACAAGTAGGAGTTGGGAGCTTACTTTAGGATGTAGCTGTTGTGGACATAGGTCCCGGTAGGAGGATTGAGGGGCGCATGCGCGGAGACCAGCGGGCCGGATGTCTGACCCGTGAACTCCGCTCCTAGGCGGATGGAGTCCCTGCTCTCGTAGCTCTCGTAGCTCCCGCAGTTGACAGTACTGGGGCACCGGAGGCATTGGAGGTCGGCATAGGAGAGGCGGGGAGATCTCTCTAAGACGCAGCAGGCAAGGAGAGATGGCCGGGAAAACTTCAAAGAAGAAAGAGAAAGAACCGACATTCCCCAATAAAAACGAAAATGGCTTTCCAGTATTATAACTCATTGGGAGTCGAGATCTTGTTTGTACAGGAAACCCATTTCCCGATGAGTTACCAACCCAAGTACCTGAGCACGCATTACCCGAAGTTTTTTCTGGGCAATGCACCAGATAAGACCAAGGGAGTGGCTATCTGTTTTTCTAATCGAACTAGCTTTCATTCCTTGATGGAGATCAGGGACCCAGGGGGTAGATATTTATTATTGAAGGGACACTTAGAAGATAAGTTAGTTACATTAATATCATAGTACGCACCGAACTCTGCACAGATATCATTTTTTTCGGATATGTTAGATGAACTATCACCACATTTTGAGGGAGTAGTAATTTGCGCAGGAGATTCTAATCTCGCACTAGATAGCACTTTAGATAGAATGAGCTCAAAGAAAGGTAAAAAAGGTTATATTAAGAAAGCAGGCACACAATTTGCGAAATTATTAAATTCTTACTCCCTAATAGATATATGGAGGGAATTAAATCCTAGGGGTAAAGATTACACATATTATTCACAAGTCCACCAAAGTTATGCAAGGATTGATCACTTTTTGGTACAGGTCACTTTTGTACCTTTGGTTTTGTTTGTTAAAATTAAGGAGGCGGTCTGGTCAGATCACTCCATAGTAGTAATGGGATGCGATGCACTTATTGACACAAGGAAAATAAGATGCTGGAGATTAAATGAATCAATACTAAATAAGGAGGATGCACAAGGAGAAATAAACGCACATTTAGAGAATTATTTTAATAATAATGAGACACCTGATATATCGGTCACTATGGTGTGGGCTGCTCATAAAGCTACGATTAGGGGTCGTTTTATAGAATTGGCGACTAGAATAAAAAAACGAACAAATAAACATATAAATGAGCTGGATCTAGAACTACAGAAACTAATTAAAGCACATAAGGCAGCGCCATCAACACAATTACTAAAAATAATAGAGAAAACCCGCCTAGAACTAAATTTAATGTTAACTACAAAAGCAGAGAAGAGTATTAGGTGGTCGGACAACAAATTCTATGCGCATGGAGATAAAATAGGAACGCTTTTAGCGAATAAACTGGCCCCCAGAATTAGGACCTATTCCATGCCTAAAATACGATGTCAGGATGGCACATATACACTTAATCCACACAAAGTACTTACTGAGTTCCATTCATATTTTTTAAATATATATCAAGAACATACACCAGCAACAGGGAATAGGCTGAAGGATTTTTTAGATGATATAAGGCTACCAGGTCTCTCCTTAGAACACAGGCAGATTATGGAAGAACAGATAACAGCTCCAGAGATCAAGTTAGCAATAACACAAACAAAATCTGGGTCGGCGCCCGGACCGGACGGGCTGTCGATAGTATACTATAAAAAAATTTCAGAAGTACTGATCCCAAAAATGGTGGAGTTCTTTAACCATCTTAGGACAGGAGGGCACCTAGATAGGGACCTCAATAGGGCATTTATATCAGTTATACCTAAACCCAATAAAGACCATGGAGAAGTCTCTAATTACAGGCCAATATCGTTGATAAACAATGACCTTAAAATTTTGACTAAAATCTTAGCTAACAGATTGAAAACTTTACTACCAGAATATATACATAAAGACCAGGTGGGGTTTATAGCAGGACGTCAGGGACCAGACCAGATTAGAAGGGCAGTAGATATTATGACGCTGCTACATTCAAGTTGGGATGGGACCCCCCCTCAATATGGTATGTTTCTGTCAGTAGATCTCCAGAAGGCCTTTGACTCAGTTTCATGGAACTACCTATTTCCAATATTGGAAAGATGGGGGTTTGGACCATGTTTTATGAGCATATTGAGAGTATTATATGATCAACCATCGGCACAAATAAAGATGCATGGGTATTTATCAGAGACTTTCCCGATATCTCAGGGAACCAGGCAAGGGTGCCCGCTATCCCCATTACTTTTCGCGCTGACAATTGAACCACTGGCGATTGCCATACGCGGAAATGTAAATATTAGAGGAGTTAGATGTGGCTTAAGTGATCATAAGTGTGCTTTATTTGCTGATGATTTGTTGTTGTTTATCACTTCACCACGGACAACACTACCTAACGTACTGCGACTACTGAATCATTTCTCTAAATTATCTGGATTGCGGGTTAATACATCTAAATCTATGGCCCTTAATGTGAACCTTCCCAGTGATATATGGTCTGGGATAAAAGAAAACTTCGTGTTTAATTGGGCTGATGAAGCAGTTCAATACTTGGGAATTAAACTGACAGCATCCTATTCCGAATTATACAACAGGAACTATAGTCCTCTTTATCGCCAACTAAAGGAAGATCTCGACAGGTGGAAACACCTGAAATTGTCCTGGATAGGACGGATTAATGCGATAAAAATGACTATTCTCCCGAAAATATTGTATTACTTTCGAGCTTTACCCATCGCAGTACTCAAACGGGACTTACAGAAATTTCAATCACATATGTTTAAGTTTATTTGGGATCATAAGCAAGCTAGATTATCAAAGAAAATACTATATAACTCCAGACAAGCAGGAGGACTAGGGGTGCCTAATCTAGTCCAGTATTACAGGGCAGCACGAATTGGACAGCTTTCTACGATCTATTGTAAGAAGTATCGGCCGGATTGGATCTTGATGGAGCCCTTGTCTGCCTCGGGCTTGTCAATTGAGCAGTTAAAGTGGATGACCCCGAGACAGAGACCGGCGGTTTTGGCCCCAACTCTCTCGCACTCCCTCTCTGTGTGGGATGGGGTGAGGGAGAGTGGGGAGTTTGTTTCAGGTCATACTCCCCTAGCACCTATCTTTGGGAACCCTAGGTTTATACCAGGGTGGCACGGCGGGACATTCAACTGGTGGCAGGATAAAGGGCTATATCGTATAGCACAGGGGTTTAGGGAACGCAGACCTTTGACATTAGGATACTGCCAGGAGACTCTACATATGCCTCAGGGGGAATTGTTTCGATTTAGGCAGTTGCACCATTTTCTGGCTTCGTTGAAGGTTCCGGAGCCCGGTAGACAGTTTACTACAATATATGAGAGATGGTGCTTGGGGGACGAAGGCCAAAGGGGGGGTGTTTCCTTGATCTATTCTCTTCTGGGGGAGACGGAGGAGAAATTGCCTTATATGAAAGCATGGGAACGAGATCTGGAAATTGACATCCCTAGGGAGGCCTGGCAACGCTGCTGTAAGCGGGGTGCCCTGGGGTTAACTAACGTATCTTTGATAGAAGCAAACTATAAAGTAATGGCTAGGTGGTATTTGGTCCCTTCTAGGCTGGCCAAAATTTACCCGGATGTGTCGTCAGCCTGTTTCAGGGGATGTATACACCCGGGTACGATGTATCATATATGGTGGCAATGCCCTAAAATTAAGCCCTTTTGGAATAGTGTATATGCACTTATATATAGAATCTTAGGGGTTCATGCTCCAAGGGAAGCTCAATTCGCACTGTTGAATTTCCCGATTCCAGGGATTACTAAGGCGCAGGATAGCCTAATCTCTTTTCTTCTATTGGCAGCTAAAATTAATATAGCGAAAGCATGGAAGACACCAACTGTCTCCATTAAACAGCTTAAATTAAAAATGTCACGGATCATGATACATGAGCGGATGAATAGTAGACTCGGAGATAGTGAAAAGAGATTTGAGCTAGTATGGTCTCCCTGGATGAAATACAACGGTGTGAGTAATGATATATGAAGTTGGTGCAGAACGGAGGGGGTTGAATTCACGTAGAAGTAAATAGGCTTCCCAATATCCTGTATCCCTTTAATGAAGTATAATGGGGTAGGGGATATATGATATTGGGGGAAATGGTATGGTATAAAATAGTGGAATATATCATGCATATGTATAAGTGTGTGTATACATGTGTATATATATATGTGTATGTCCATTGTCTTGTTTAAATTCTTGGTTTCTTTTCTCTGTTTCTTTTCTTTTAGGTAATTTAAAAATAAGATCACAAAGATAGATATGTATAGGTTGGGGAGAGATGAATGTTAGGTAATAATGTATGTATTTATGTGTTATTTATATAGCTCTGCTCACCCACCTTTTTTAGGATGTATTGGGGGTGATAGATATGGAGGGAAGGTAGAGGAGTCCGAAATGGCTGTTCGAATTGTTTGTTTGTTTGTCTATGTATAGATGTTGTTATTTCTTAAAAACAAATAAAAGACTTTGAGATAGGATGTAGCTGTTGTGAGGGAGTGTTAAGAAATCACTTTAGAGGCGGGTTCAAGTCTTAAGAAACAAGTTAATGGCTTAGTGGGTAGCCAAAAGAGGCCTCTGCAAAGTCTATCCCTGAGTTCCAGTAATTTCCTGGTTTGGACAATGTGTATGAGAAACATGTAATGTAGTGTCAGAGGAAAGGGTGGATTTTGGTAATATAATACAATACAATATAATACCCTAGTGACTTTAACATCAAATAAGTAATAACCAATTGTCATGACATGAAACTTAAACAATGTAAATATTTTCATTTGTTCTCTGATACATTCAGACTGTTTCTCATTTTATTCCTTATGTTGAGTACTGTTCAGTCGGGATAGATGGTGCCCACCTGTAATGGTACAACAAGCTCTTTCATAGAAATGACAATGAGGGATTAGAATCATAATTATGTACAGAAAATGGATGAATTCTATTGGACCTGTTTGAAACAATAGACAGAAATAGTATTTATTAATATATCAAATTATAAAGCAATATCAGAAGGATACAAGAAGAGCTCAACACAATAAATGATACTAAAGGTAATAATGAAGGAGATAGTAACTTTTTAAAGGCATCCCATTCTTCCACTTCTATGTGACACCAAGTTCTGATATGGTTAGCGATCTTCAATTTAGGACCTACTAGCAGCTCTATCTGCATTACGCTTGTAGGTTATTTTTATGTTTGTTTCCTTTCCTTCCAAAACTGTTATGATGTTTGCCTTTACACAAGATTGTCTATGGTATGACTGTGCTAGAGACTTTGAACTGTGAGGGTCTCTGGGGACATTGGTAAATATTAATTAATTCATTTATTTATTTATTTTGTTTTGTATGCTTTGTAGACTTTTGAGGTTCTATAAAATGATTTAAATGAATAAATAAATGTTGTAGGAGCTGCTTTTCTGACAGCTTGACTGTAAGCTAAGCAAGCAGAAAGCATATAGAAAGAAGGTGAAAAGAATTGGACCTAATGTGTGAAAGTATCCCTGATTGTATATAGAATCATTATTAAAGGAAAAATATGGGGTTAAGGCTTTTCCCCATAGTTCTCCTTAGGGTAACGGGAGGACGCAAACTAGCGTCCTCTCGTCACCCTAGGCGCAGTACACCGCGAGCTGTAGCTCACGGTATACTGAGATGCCGCAGTATACCGCGAGCTGCTGCTCGCGGTATACTGAGACGCCGCAGCTGATGCGGATCCCGACAATTGTGCCGGGATCCGCCCAGCTGCGTGACTGACAGCTAGCTCTGCCTATCTAGAGGCAGAGCCAGCTGTACCCGCCCCCTCCCCTGTTCGTTCCGCCAGTCAGCGCTGGCGGATCGGAGCGGGGGGAATCCAGCCCCTCCCCTGTCATGGCAGAGAGCCGTGACAGGATCGAGAAGTGAGCGAACACCGGCATGTGTTTGCTCACCTCCCGATCTACTGAGCCGACCTGTGACAGTCTCATTGTCACAGGTCGGCTAGAACTATGAGGTGAGTGAAAAGCACTCACCTCATAGTTCTCCTTTAAACATTTACTGTAAGATTTGTAAATATTTCAGATGTTAGATGGCACAAAAATGGCAGGGGTCACTATTCTCATTGGCCACAGATAAATGTAGTTTGTAAAGCATTGTTCTGCAGGACTTCAAGACCACATTAACACTTTATGAAATGTTACAGAATCTGGGGAATTTTGTTGAACTATGCAGAGGTTGTCCCATTTCAAAAAGACATTAGATAGTCTCTGAGCATGGTGCCGTCCAACTCTTGCTTTGTGGAAAAGAAGTTCCAGAGATCTCTTGAATGATTATTATTATTATTATTATTACATAGTATTTATATAGCACCAACAGTTTGTGCAGCGCTTTACAATATAAGGAAGACATTACAATCACAATACAATTCAAGACAAGATGGTAAGGAATGATGTCAAATAGTAGGATTTCTACAAGATTCTGTTTGTATATCTCCTGTTTAATCTTTCAGGATGGTTCATAAATATGTTGATGCATTCTGGAAACAGAGCTTGTTTATAAGTATGTGTTTGTTTGGATTTAGAGGAATGTAAATGTAATTTTTGTTTATGCCTTTGAGGATATGGAAGAAAGTGTTTTTTCCCACATAAACTAAGAGTTTAGAAGTGTGTGGTGAGCCTGGCTTCCATGTTATTAGGCCACAGTTTTGAAAATGCTATGATTGGTTCAAAAGGCAATTTCTCAAAAAAGACTTCAGGATCATAGTCCTCTGATTTGTAGAGCAGTTGTTGTCCATGTCTTGTCTATGTTTATTTTTGTAGTATGTGCAAACATAAAGATTTTCTAATGACATCTGCAAAGTTGTATATAAAACTCCCAGCCTAGCCATAAAGTACTATAAAAGAAAATAGAAATGATCCAGGACACTGTGTAGATCAGGGGTGTCAAACTATATTTCATCTCGGGCTGCTTCAGCATTATGGTTGCTCGCAAAGGGCCGGTTGTATTTGTAAGTCTATAGAAATATATCTACTCTTTATCATATTAATTAATTGCCTCTGCATTCAATTATTACTGGTTTTAGTAATAACTTAATAACTAGCTCTGAAAGTAGAAGTCTAGGAAAAATAATGGCAATTATTGTAATGGTTGTGCAGTTTCTTTGGTGGGCTGTGCGGACTCTCCGGTGGGCTATGCAAGGTCTATTGTGGGCTGTGCAGGTTCAGTGGTGGGCTGTACAAAATCTCAGGTGGCTGTGCAGGTTCTATGGTGGGCTGTGCGGATTCTCAGATGGGCTATGCAGGGTCTGTGGTGGCCTATGCAGGGTCTATGGTTTGCTGTGTGGATTCTCGGATGGCTGTGCAGGTTCTATGGTGGGCTGTGTGGGCTCTTAGGTGGCTGTGCACTGTCTATGCTTAACTGTACTGGGTCTTAGGAGGGCTGTGCGGTCTCACCAGGGGTCCCAGTCAGTCTTGGCAGATGCGGACGCCATGGATCCACAGGAAGGAGGATGTTTGCTGCCGGCGCTGTAAACAGGGGCCGTGATTCACAGGAAGGCTGCCGGGATCTTGCTGGGGACTTCGGTTATAAAATATACATTTAACAGAAAAGTTTCTACATAGTACAATTAAACAAAATAAACAAAAGCAGATGCTTTATGGGTTTATAAGTTACCTGAGCTCGGTCTCAGATCACTCTCAAGTAACCCTTTGATTACTATGTAGTTGTGAATCCACAGTTCTTGAAACCAACCTCTAGAATTGCCTATACCATTTATTAAGCAGGTGGACTAGCTGGTATTGTAAATGCTTCTTTTTCTTTGCTCCCCAAAAACAAAAAAATTTGTGGGAAATCATTTGTATTTTGGCCAAAATATGCAAGCTTACCACCCACGTCAAGGGTCCTTAAGTCTGGTAAGTCTTGCAGTAGCATTTTTTACTTATCTTAGAATTTCTTCTCCATTGTCAAGCCTGAGTTCAAGACTTTAGAGCAGAAGCTGAGATAAGTTAAGCATGACACTGTAGTAGATTTTCTGTCTGCCGACACTTGACTATTATATTTAGCATAGCATGTTTCCCAGACAACCTTTTCCTTGCCAGTGTGGAGTATGAGACTCGCTTTCAGATTGTCCTTAAATGACACTTGAAACAGCCATATCAGTAATCTCTTGATAGAAGACTGGCAACATTTAAACATGGAAATTATGTGGTTTGACGTGCAAACTGTTCTCATATGGTAAGAAAGAAATAATCTCCGTAAGAATTTCAGCTGGGATTAAATATTCCAGGGTCCTTTTTTCACACACAGTCAGTCATCAGCAAAACAGAAAAAGTGTTTCCTGCTTTTTAATGATATGGGCATTTATATGAATGTATGCTATTTTGGTGAACTTTACAAGGCCAATGATACATAACGTGCTGGGTCATTACAGGGGCATTTCTATTTCTGATCTGTTATAGATATAGCTTGTATCGGTCTCCATTTGCATTATGCCTATTTTATATTATTTTTAGTGACATACAGACATGACTCGATATTGCAGTATCTTCTCTATAATATGTTTTCTATAATAAATAAAGACTGCCCATCTATTTGGATTGTGTAGGATCTAAATGATTCAACTGGACTGGTAAAATTATTATTTTTTTATATTTCATACTACCAAAATGCATCAACTACAGGTGTCAATGAGTATATATATCATTCAAGGAAATAGCGACACATTTTCACAAATATTAATATTAATGCAGGTTTAGGATGTTCAAACAAGTCTTCACCATCATTCTGTCTCTGTCCATCCTCTGGAAATTTAATATAGTTTAACACAGTTAAGCTCAGATCCAGGCTTTGTGCACTCTTGAAAGGGTTAGTCTAAATACATAATCACAATACCTGTACATGTACAAGTGCTCTTTGTACAGGGAGCATTATTGCTGAGCTCTATATCTTGTTGATTACTCTCTGCAGTACCATTTTGGGGTTTTTATCCCATTAGGGAAACAAAGTATGCATTTTGTGTTTTGACTCTGCTTTCTCTCCTGTCCTGTGCAATATGCCTGTCCATCAAGGACTTGATCATAAACATAGTTCTGGTGCTTTACTGTCAAATTGTTCATTAGGGTCCGATCAACCATACAAAGGTGACCTGAGTGCTGCGTTTTACTGCACCAGATCAACACAAATTACTGCTAGGAACACATACAAATCCATGGTTTTCTATGTACCCTGTTCACACCACAATGCGGATGTGATGAGTGGTGCAAAAAAAATGCAGCATTTTTAGCAAAAAAGCGAGTCTGCTAGCAAACCGCTAGTGGACAGTTCCACTTAGCAAACAGTTTTAGCGGTCAGGCTAATGTGAACAGGCCGTTATTAAGACCTTGATCCCACAGCCTATGGAGGGCTTTGGTGCCCTAATTGTGCTTGATTACAGGTTTTTTTAAATTTGTTTTATAGCATGGGATTTTAAGGCCCATGCCTAACCCCAAACCTGGAGGGCCAGACTATGTTTTTATGTTATGGTCTTCACAAAATTACTTCCAACATGGGTGGCTCTGCTGATAGTTATACTATTTCTGGTTTAATTCTAAAAATCATTTGACTCCAGAAATCCTACACTTCATCAACGTATACCATCGGGATACCATCGGGGGCAGAATAGATGGAACAAACAGAACATAAATAAGAGTGAAAACAACATTAATAGGCCCATTACTCAGTGGAGGTCAGACCAGGACTAAAATTGTAAAAACAAAGTGTACATTTTGAGTTTTTACCTCAACTTCAACTTCCCTGGTGCAACAGGCTTTCTCTAGTAAATACAGCCCTAATTCTTTCCTGTCACAATTTTAAACCCTTTACAAAAGAGAAGGTGATTGTAGCCCTGTTAGTACATTTGCAGTACTCCTTGGGCTGAGAAGAAGGATTCACCCCAAAAGCTTGTCCTGAAAATGTAACTCCTAATGTACATAAAAAGTATCATGCTCAGTACTTAGATGTTTTTTGACAAAACAGAAGGAAAGCAACTGAAAAAAGGTACAGACTTAGGGACATATTCAATATTAGCAGTTGGATTTAGGAACATTCATCTGCCTATAATAATCTGCAGGAACTGGTATTTGCCTACCATTCACTTCCCCACATATGGAGAAATTCAAAACATTCCCATTATGATAGTAGAGTGTAGATGCCAACAAAGGCAAATTAGGATTTTAAAGATTACATTCTTCTTTGCATGACATTAGATCTTTGGCAAATGTGTGCAGTGGGACATGCACAAGAGAGTAGAAGAGAGAAGGAAGTCCCCCATAGAAATAAATTGATGCATCATTGATAGAATCAGTGATTTAATCTCTCTAGTTGCTGAATATAAAAAGACAAACATGAACCTGGATGCTCACTTTCAACAAGGCTAGTTACATGCTACACGCTGTTCTTACAAATAAGTATTTCACAAAGAAAACATTTTTTTTTTGCACCTATAAATAATTTCCCTTAAAACTTGTAAAAATATTAAAGGTTTTTTTGTTAAGCATTTGCTTAAATCAAGTGTATAAACCTTGCTAAGATCAGCATGTCTCTATGAAGATTCACACAGTTCTTCCTATCTGTGAGCATTGCAAAGGGTATAAGTGCACAATGCATTACTAGAAAAGGGAATGATTCTTGTGGCATTGTGCATTAGCCGCTACCAATCCAAATAGCGAGAATGCATTCCTGAGCACTCACTGTAGGTAGGGATATCAGTCCTGCAGACTGTCACATGCTTGAATATTCTTGGAAAGAATGTGCTGAGACAAGGCTTACGCCTTCTGTATCCAGGCTAAACAGCCTGTCAGATGAGAGGCAGGCAAGAGCACGGTGGTAGCTGGCTAACGTCAAAGGGTCATTAGTGTTGACTAGAAGCCAATTGTCATAATATGATTATTTAATAAGGCAGTTAACTCCAGTCACGTGTTGCTTGGTGACTCCAGAATAACTAACTTTAAGCTCAATTATTAAGCTGTAGCAATCATTAATTACTATAACAACCCTTATTTTGATTAACAAGAGTTGAAAATACTAGTCATGTGGCTAAAACTATTGTCATTTTAAATAACACATGCATTATAATATATTAAATTGTGTCTATAGCTAATATTCACAGCTTATGGTACTAATGAGTATAAACTAAATAAGTCATGAAATGCAAATAGCTTTTATTCTTTATCCTTTTCATCAGAAGGAGCAAACATTATTGCCCACAAGAACGATGCCATTTAACACAATAAAATTCAGCTATGTTATATTAATGAGGGTGACTAAACAATATTCTAAGCATGACACCAGCAGTTTCTATTGATGAATGCACATTTCTTCCTCTATAAAAGACCTCATCCAGCTGTACCATGTGAAGCAAAGTAAAGTGAAAGGCATGCTGTAATCGCAGAATGTTACAGGTTGTGCAGTAAGTACATCATCCCAGTGTACAGTAGTGCAATTCATTGGGGAATTGACAGTGGATTCTCATGCCCTCTAACTTCCTCAGTTTAATTCAGACTGTCACATTTCTGGAATATATTCAACAAAAGGATCCTTTATATCACAGATAGCAATGTAGAGCAGGACAGACCACTGCATTTTAACTTAGTTTGGAGATAATTCCCTGTTGTTTTTTTTATTTTTGTGGTTACAGCTTCCCACAGCATCTAACCATTTGTCAGCATGGGTCATCTGAACTATTTAACATGTACAATTCTGCTGCTCTTGAAAATAAATGTCCTTGAAGGAATACCAGGAGAGCTGGGAAGAATTAATTGCACATCTGCAAAGTACTCAGAACTGAGTCTGATATGTCAAGCTGTGGTTTTTAGAAGTAAAACATCATCATCTATTTCCAGATATGGAAATCAGTTAGCAATACCATTGAAGGAAAAAGCCACTCGAAACAATTGCTATTAATTTAGGTACAGCATGTTTAGCGCACCTGATGTAAGTTACTTAAAGTGACACTAAACTCAGGAGTTAAATCTTAAAAATGCATTCATGTACCCCAAAAATGTGTGTGTTTAAAGTAGCCACTGCTCCAAGCTGGCTACCCTGATAGACTACAATCTCATGCCTTGTTCACTAATTTGTATTGAAATTGTAGTCTATCACAGGAGCGAGCTTGGAGTGGTGGCTACTTTACAGCACACACAGGAACCATGGGAAACAAGTAGCCACCCTCCAGGAGGAAGGACAGTGTCAGAACAAATTCAGAGATGATTTGTGATTTAAGGATCTACAGACGAGTGATACACAAAGAAGGTACAATTTTGCTTATAATTAAGGTACTTAAATGCATTTTTAAGATTTGTCACTTTAATACTAAAGACATTTTTGTTAGGCTGGCTGCTGTGAAGTTCCTCTGTCTACATTTCCACCTCACTGCTTTGAGTGGTTCTGTCTGTTAGCTCAGGCGATTTTCATGGGGATTTGTCATATAGAGAGATTATCAAAATCAGTGGTAAAACATGTTTTCCAAAGGTTCTTAGCTTTTTTTTTTTCCCCGGTTGCATAACTCTGTTACCCCAGGCAGCAAGGAAAAGTGACATGTTGTCAGGAAGCAGGGGGTGTTACCCCTACTCGGGGACCGCAGGCACGGCACAGGGCACGGGTTCCCCTTCAGCTTGGTAGAACACCTGGTGCCCGAGGTGCGGGTGCGCGAGTCACGCGGCGTGTGCGCAGTACGCAGGCTGCGCGCGCATCCCCGGGAGCATAGTGTTCCTGCATCATCTAGCTATCAGGTGTGAGCCTTGCTGGGGGAGGTTCCCAGTACACACCTTCCATCTTCCTCGCCTGCCATTGGTTCCCGGGGAGGGAGGCCTCCTGGTTGCCTTGGTGACCAGGGGGTGGTTCTACCTCCCCTGGCTATAAAAACCTGGCCTGAGCTCTGGCTTATTGCTGAGTTATTCCACCTTATGGTGAACACCTAGCCTCCCTGCTGATCCTCCTATTGCCTGTTGCATCCTTCCCGATTACTGACCCTTGGACTGTCTTCCGCCTTTGAACCTCGGCTGCCTGCATCGACCCAGATTGGACATTGACTACCCCTCTTGGATTATCCCTAAACTTGTACCGCGTTTCTGGACTGTCAGCTGCTTACTGCCAGTGGGTTCCTCATCTCACAACTAGCTCCCTGGGACGTCTGACACATGTTCCTGCCCAAGATCCTCTACCCAGTGGGCTCCAGGGTTTTTGTGCAGGCTGTTATGATGAAATGTCTGACTGTTCAGAGCAATTATCATTATAGATACAGCAAGGGTCTCTTAAAAGGCATGTAACAAGAATATACACAAGTTTCACACTATATTATAGGCAGGGAATGCCCAGACCCAGAGCTTATTAAGTAGGAGGTCCATGTTAAGAGGAGCTCAGGCTCGGATTGGGTTCGGTTTGAACCTGAGCTCATCCCTACTGGTAAGAACAAGCCAAATGAAGCAAGAAAATAATCCCTAAAAGTTTGATGAAATCAATCTTTTGACTCATCTGAACAAATGTCCTCATTGGGATATTTCTCCTCTATTCCCATTCCAGTGACAACTGTTAGAACTTCCAAACATTAAGTTGGAAAAGTCTATATTTAAACATGGACCCCCTAAATCTACATACAACACTTGTGCAGCGTTAAACATCATTTAATCTGTTTCATTACAGTTCCCAAGTTCCCAATGACATGCAACTGAGCAGAATATCACTGCCACTTGGCTAGGTAATGGGGCCTACATGAATAGTAGTAATGAATTATTTTGTAATTTAAAGGCTTGTTCACAACATATAATGCTGCAACATGCAAGTTTTCGTACTCCGAGGTGCGCTGTGCAGCCATTCAAAATAAATGGACTGTCAATGGACCTTACACATATTTCCTGTAACATTTCTTTTTTTGGCGCAGGGCAATGCAGCTTACAACCTATATGTTTTACTGCAGATGCGTTGCAGCAAATTGCATTAACTGTGCCTTGCAATGCACATCTTCAGTGCGTTACTGCGCAATCTAAGGCGGATCATGATGCATGTTATAATGTGCATTCTGGAGTGAACACGCCCTAACACATAAGGCTTGTTTATTAAAGTAAACCTGTGACAAACCTGAGCATATAAAAAATTAATCAAAATTAGCATTTAACCTCAGTATCCCTTACTTACTTTAAAGGCAATCTTCCGTACAGACTTTTCTCTTTTTGCTTGTGTATTCAGTGGAAAGGGTTTAAAACTCTTGTTAGTTTTTTAAATGTTGTATGTGTCCATGTTGCAATTTTCCCTTACTTCCTGTTCTGTGGAAAGTGCACCCCCAGATCAAGCTCCTTGTATGCACTGAAGAAGATTTGTTTATTAATCAAATTACATGCAGGAAGCCATGCAAATAGGAAGGTCTATTAGTTTTAATTTTCCCACTTGACAGGTTCACTTTTATTCTACCAAATTCCAACCAAAGAGTGGTTCAAAAATATGTTAATGTACAGATAGCAGAATTCAGCTGCTTTTAATACTTCAATAAACAGGACTGAGATCTGAAACTTCCTGTACAACGTCAAAAAATATAACGATTTTTCTTAGAGCTCATGGGGTTGTCCAAGAAATTCAAACACAGCTGCAGCTAACTACAACACAGGCGAGACAATGGGGTTGATTAACTAAAGGCAAATAGGCCATTCACTTTAAAAGGGAATTTGCTCTTTGCAAGGCAATTTTTACTTAGCTTAGTGAATAATGGGACAATTCACATTTATTTCACATGATTGGATGATGGAAGCCAGCAGAGCTTTACCTCATTTACTTAGCCAGCCTTTCTCAACCAGGGTGTCATGGCACTCTGGGGTGCCCTCAGGCTTCCGCAAGGGGTGCCACAAATTTTTGCACAGTGTCATACCTTTCCATGGTGCGGCCAAGCCAGCTGCTACCACCATGGAAACTAATGGTGCTAAACCACTGTGGGTGGGTACCATTCAGAGATGGATGTGTGGGGTTCCCCCTTAAAATCCATACCAGACCCGTTTCTGGGACAAGGGTTTTAACATATAAGGCTTGTTTATTTACATAAATTTGTCTTAAACCAGAACTTATAAAAAATAAATCAAAATTTGCATTTAACCTCAATATCCCACATACAGATACTCCTCGCTTAACGACTTACCTGTTTTGCGACCACTCGCACTTACGACCGTCCTCCGAGCGACCTCCGACCTCGCGCGTCAGCGCCAGTGCGACGTGTCGCCGGGGGAAGTGACGTCCTCCGTTCTTCACAGCGCGTCCCCGTGAGTATTTTCATTGCCCGATGTACAGTACACTGTTCAGTACTGTACATCGGCAACGCTATACAGTACTGTACTAATGCAGTACAGTACTGTATAGAGTTCCTCACTTAACGACCAATTCGTTTAACGACCTGGTCGTAGGAACGGA
>NW_017306530.1:643451-644864 GCF_000935625.1 Nanorana parkeri
ATATACAGATACTCCTCGCTTAACGACTTACCTGTTTTGCGACCACTCGCACTTACGACCGTCCTCCGAGCGACCTCCGACCTCGCGCGTCAGCGCCAGTGCGACGTGTCGCCGGGGGAAGTGACGTCCTCCGTTCTTCACAGCGCGTCCCCGTGAGTATTTTCATTGCCCGATGTACAGTACACTGTTCAGTACTGTACATCGGCAACGCTATACAGTACTGTACTAATGCAGTACAGTACTGTATAGAGTTCCTCACTTAACGACCAATTCGTTTAACGACCTGGTCGTAGGAACGGAGCTCGGTCGTTAAGTGAGGAATACCTGTATATATATTTTTTATCACATAATTAGTATTAAATGCCCAGGTTCCCCTATCTGGGATAAGGGTCTGGTACAGATTTTGGAGAGGCCACACATTGCTTTTTGCATTTATGTTTTATTTCAATATACACTGGGGTGACTCAAGATGTTGCATACTTCAAAACGGTGTCATGACTGGTAAACATCAGAAAATTGATACTGCTGCTGCTACGGGGAAACTTCCCCTGCAAAGTGCAAATCCCCTTGCAAAGTGAACAGCCTATTTAGCTTTAGTAATTCAGCCTCATAAAGTGTATGTCAAGCCAAGGCTTTTTTTTCTTAGCTTTGTATAGGGTTGGGAAGGATTAGACCTTCTGCTGGGTTTTTACTGCTATCCATGGTTCCTTTAGGCCAGTTTCACACTATGGTGATTCGTGATCGCATGGCAATTGTGCACAAAGCCGTGCGGTCATAGAATCGCCCACCACCGCTGATCGTGCTGGCGGTGCCATTATTTTCAGGCAGATTGGGTGGTTTCCCACCGCGATTTGGCCCGTGTAATTCAACACGATCGCGGCTGAAACAACCACACGTCGTTTGTTGCAAAAAAAGGTACAATGCTGGACGTCGTGATTGACGCTGGATTACGTTGGTGGATCCATCATTTTTTTTGCTTTTAAATAAAAGACTTGTCAAAACTTGTCTTTTGTTTTTTTTTTCAAATAAAGGATTTTTTCAAAAGTCTGGCCTCTTTTTTACAATTTTATTTAACCCTTTAGTGAATGGGTAGGGGCGCAAGTACCCCTTACACATTCACAGGGGGTAAAAGGGTACCCTGATGTGAATAAGCCCCCTGCCCAGGGCTTGTAGGGAAGAAGCCCTTGTCCCCATCGGCACGGGGAAAAGGTGTTTTTCCCGGGGCGACCCTTGAAAAGCACCCTCCCAGTGGCCCGGTATCGCGGGGCTAGGGAGCTCGCTCGTCCTCCCGCCCCCTTTTCTGCCCTGCCAGGCCTGCTGTGCTCGGATCAAGGGTCTGGTATGGAATTCTAGGGGGGACCGCACGGCTTCCCCCCCCCCCCCCCCCCGTTTTTGGGGGGAGGTTTCTCCTTT
>NW_017306530.1:645042-649099 GCF_000935625.1 Nanorana parkeri
GCCGCCCCCCCCCCCCCATGTTTTTGGGGTGAGGTTCCTCCTTAAAATTCCTACCAGACCTTAAGGGAGGGGGAACCGCACGTTTTGTTTTTCTTTACAAATGTCATTTTTGCTGCAGCAGGTTCTATACCTTGTACAGCAGTGCCAATTCACTGGCAGTTTAAGGGTTTAAGGAATTTTTTCGTTTTAATTGTTTCACTTTAAGTGATGTAAAAATCACTGCTCCTTTAAAAATTGTATTTTTTAAAAGTGTTTTTTACTGTCCCCCAGAACAGTACACGAATCCCCATATCCTTTTTATGGCCATTAACTTGCAAATAAGCCTTCAAAATGGGGTCAATTGATTTTCAAAGTTCTCCATAGACTTGCATTGAGTTCGAGTTCGAATTCGAACTTTTTCCATTTTCGAACGTTCGAATTCGAACCGAACACGAGGGTGTTCCGCTCATCACTGATGCAGAAGCAAGAATTTCTGACTTGTTTTGGATGGTGCATTTTCTAGAGCTATCTTTCTTATCCTTAGGTCACTAACTACTAAGCTACTACCTAGATGAAGCATGTGCACATAAGGAGCACCATCACATGATATACGTATGCATGTGCTGGGTCAGTAATTCACCAAGTATTGAAGGAAGAACAAGACTGCCATCCTCAAAACATGCACCCTCAAAACAAGTCAGTGATAGCAGCTTCCATATTTCTTGCCTGGCAGGTTCCTTTAAAGCCGGGGTAGGCAAACTCCGGTCCTGCAGCTGTTGTGCAACTATGACAGCCATAGGCATGCTTTCAGAGGCAGATGCGTGATGGGGATTGTAGTTTCACCACAGCTGAAGGGCTGGAGTTTGCTTACCACTGCTTTAAAGATATCAGGTTTTCACTTTGATTCAACACAACTAAATGAAGTTTACTTGTGACCTAAGAAAAAGCCCAGCTTTTGTGTCTGTGTTTTCTTTCTAATATCTACTTTGTTTGATGTCTGTAAGTCAAATATTGTACACAACATTCTGAAACATATACAGCTTGTTTCAGTAAACATAAAAGCATTGTTTGACATCATTTTTATTAGCATATATTTATTTGGGAGGAAGAATCCAGCAATTTAAGAAAGAAAAACCTGATGTCATTGTCTAGAAGTAGGCTGCGTTTATTGAAATAAATCTATGTAAGCACATTATGCCATTTATAGTAGTACAGTAGTAGTGAGCACTATATATGGCAATACATTACTAATGTCTTGGTATCTGTGGCATCTGTACAGACAGCAGGCACATGCTTAAACTGTAAGGTTAACCTTGACAAATTAGTTAACTAAACCATAAGAAGCTTTTCACATTAATTGCAAACTGATCTTTGTGTTGGCTTTATATTTTGGTAATAGTGCAATCTTATATTATTTTATCTTAAGGGGCTCATGTATGTCATTTTATGTTTTGGACTGATGCTCTATTGCTGAAGTTATAGACCAGTTTTATGTGTCATTCATTGTTCACCGTGTTACATTTACACATGAGAATCTCCAGTATAATCATGTTTGGGTCTTGCTGGAAACCCTTTTAAATCAGCTATTACCTGCATTGTTTACAGGTCTTTTCAAAGGGAAACTGTTAGGACTATGACTGCTTTTCTGTTTCATGCTCCATGCATTCATGCTCCTAGACATGTGCATATCAGTACCAATCTCCTGCAGAATGTTACATAGTTACATAGTTTGTAAGGTTGAAAAGGACACAGGTCCATCTAGTTCAAGCTATATATGAATGTGTTTACCTCCAGTCTTCAGCCAAACCTCTAGTATGTTCACACTCTCTCACCATTTTCTCTAATTTGTCCGTAGTCTCTCTCTTCTCTCTAGAATTACATATACTGAACATTATTATACTGTCATTTGGTGATGTCAGGGCCTCGACCGGAGACCACATATACTTCATAAGTTAACAACCACTGCTTTCAATTAGAGGGAACTCCGCTCGTAGCTGTCACCAGAGAGAGGGTGAATCTTCCCTGTGGGCACCTAGTAATTAATGAAAACCTGACATGAGTTCCTAATTCACGCTACTCAAAAAACTAATAAATATATTTGTAGTCAGAGCCCCACTGATTCGTACCTGTAACATGCGGATGATATGCTGCGCAAACTGTTTGCGCTATATAAAGCCTGTATAATAATAAGAATATCGGGTCTATTCACTACGCTGCCATACGCAGCCGAGTGAAAGACCGATCTGAAGTGAAGTGAGCCGAACTCTGTTCGGCTATTCACTTCAGGCTGGTATGGCTGATAGCATTGTATATTGTCCCAATGCTTTTCAATGGGAAAAAAAATTTTTATTTATTTTTTCTATTCTGACATCGCTCGTGCAATAGCCAATAGTAAACTAGCATTGTACAATGCTAGTTTACTATTGGCTATTGCAAATTGAAATAGCCAATAGTAATGTCCCAATGCTTTTCAATGGGAAAATTTCTTTTTTTTTTTTTAGAAGCTACGGCCAGATCCTTCGACAGCTTTGTGAATAGACCCCTATGTATGTTTAATATGCAATTGTTATTTGACACAAGTTTCTGCAGGTGCACAGATAGATTAGTTCAGTTTATTTCATTTTGTTGTAAACTGTACATTAAAATTAAATGTAACATTTCCACTGCTTTCTTACTGAACATAATATCATATTTTGCATGCAATATCACAAATACTTTTTTTTACTTTATGATGAAAATAAATTATCCTAAAGGGACTGAAAATCTGCTGCACTGCCTAATTAGCCAAAAAAAACAAAACCACTGTTCAAAAAATTCTCAATTTCACTAGGAAGATTTTTATTGGATGGGATCCTAAACTTGTGTCCAACCTCTGCTTCTGGATTTAATTATTCATTGCTGTGTTGTCGGAAAGATCCAGTTTGTTTACTTCATAACATGTGCGCCATTGACTTTTTCTTTTTTTTTCTGTCTATTATTTTATTCTGATATTATAAACATTCATTTATTGTAAGTGTTTTGAAAAAAAGGCCATTGTATGGGAAGTTGAACACAGCTGTTATGCATGTTAACAGTAAGACAACTTCCTAAACTGCAAAGCTTAAAGTGACACTAAACTCAGGAGTTAAATCTTGAAAATGCATTCAGGTACCTTAACCAGCTTACTTGTGTATCACTCAGCTTTAGATCCTCAAATCATCTTTGAATTGGTGCTGACACAGTCCTTCCTTCTGGAGGGTGGCTACTTTTGTTCCCCATGGTCCCTGTGCGTGTTGTGAAGTAGCCAGCGCTCCAAACTAACTCTCGTGATAGACTACAACCTCACGTTTAGTTTACTCATTTGTATTGAGATTATAGTCAATCACGGGAATGAGCTGAAAGCGGTGGATACAGTTCTGTTAGTAGTTAATATACTTGAATTCATTTTTAAGTTTTAACTATTGAAAAGGAAGGCATAGCCATTGGATTCCAAAAGTACTGAGCGTACTAGAATATGATATGGAGCTGAAGCTAAACATTTCATTAATCTCTCATAATATTGGTTGAACACCACAGCATAATCATAAAAAACAAATTGCAGCTACCATAATTAGGGCTATAGTTGTGTTTTTAGTCGGCACTGTGAAAAAGTAGTATTTTTAAGGAAAACAAGAGACAAATCTCTGAATAGTGAGACTTAGTTACTGGCAGCTGAGAGAAAAACACCCTCTGCATGAATAGATTTTGAGCAAAAGTATTTTCCAATAGTAAAAATGATATCCTAAACCTCATGTGTAAAAGTCACATAGAAATGCAAAAATACAGTATTACGTGGGAGTGTTTTTCCTTGCTACCCTACCCGATCAATTAATGGGTATGCCAGAAACAGGCTTTCTACAGCTAAAATAAGTTGTTTAGCAGAAAAGAACATGGGATGGATGTAGCATTTCTGAATTATCTGGTGTATTCTTATGAGCTTGTTTGCCATGAATAGTCTTTTGTGACAAACGTTAATGAGGGAGTACATAGGAATTGTGTGTGGGAGTTGTTTTCAGTTCAGTGGTTGCAATGTATGTTAACACTTTAAAAGACATAGAGC